>NC_057806.1:155955032-155964575 GCF_018294505.1 Triticum aestivum
GCGGGCGGCGGATGAGGGAGCCGGGCGGCGGCGTGGGCCTCGGGGGCCGTCCACGGGCCTCCCGGGCCTGGCGGCGGGGATGTGGGTGCACGCCCACGTGGCAGGCGGCGATTGGACGTGGGAGCGGCGGCGGACGCGTCCGGCCGGGGCGGACGTGTCCGGCCGGCATGGATCTGAGGATTAGGGTTAGGGACGAGGGGAGACCCGGGATTTGGAAAGGGGGGGTGTTTAAATAGGCATAGAGGGAGCTAGGAGAGTCCAAAAGAGGTGCGGTTTTCGGCCATGCGATCGTGATCGAACGCTCTAGGACATGGAGCAGAGTTTGGTGGGTTTTGGGCCAAATTTAAGGGGTGTTGGGCTGCAACACACACGAGGCCTTTTCGGTCCCTCGGTTAACCGTTGGAGTATCAAACGAAGTTCAAATGGTACGAAACTTGACAGGCGGTCTACCGGTAGTAAACCAAGGCCGCTTGGCAAGTCTCGGTCCAATACAGAAATGTTTAATCCCCACACACGAAAGAAAGTTAGAAATGACCACCGGAGGAGAACGAAGCGCAGGAATGCAAAACGGACAACGGGGAAAATGCTCGAATGCATGAGATGAACACGTATGCAAATGCAATGCGCATGATGACATGATATGAGATGCATGACAACGACAACAACACACGGATACAAAACCCGAACCCGAGGAAATAAATATAACTTAATGCCAGAAACGGCAAGAATTGGAGTATAAATAGGGAAAGTTACATCCGGGGTGTTACAACACTCCACCACTATGAAAGGATCTCGTCCCGAGATCTAGGACTGAAAGAACGCCGGGTACTCAGAACGGAGGTGATCCTCGCGTTCCCAGGTAGCTTCACGGTCGGAATGGTGTGACCACTTGACTTTGAGAAATTTGATTGACTTGTTGCGAGTCTTGCGCTCCGTCTCTTCAAGAATAGCAACTGGGTGCTCACGATAAGAGAGATCTTCTTGGAGCTCAATGTCCTCGAAGTTGACGGTGCGGTCAGGAGTCTTGAAGCACTTTCGAAGCTGAGAGACATGGAACACGTCATGAACATTTGCAAAGTTTGAAGGAAGCTCAAGTTGATAGGCGAGGTCGCCTCTCTTGCTGACAATCTTGAAAGGTCCCACGTATCTAGAGGCAAGCTTCCCTTTGATACCGAAGCGACGAGTACCTTTCATAGGAGAGACGCGGAGGTAAACATGATCTCCGATCTCGAAAGCCAAATCACGGTGCTTACTATCATAGTAGCTCTTCTGACGGGATTGGGCTGCTTTGAGGTTATCACGAATGACTTTGCACATTTCTTCTGCTTCTGTGATTAAGTCATTACCCAAAAGCTGACGTTCGCCGGTTTCAAACCAGTTGAGAGGGGTACGGCACTTCCTGCCATACAGAATTTCAAAAGGGGCCTTGCCCGAACTTGCTTGAAAACTGTTGTTGTAGGAGAATTCAGCATAAGGAAGACAATCCTCCCATTTCATGCCGAAGGAGATCACACAAGCCCTGAGCATATCTTCAAGCATCTGGTTGACATGCTCGACTTGACCGCTTGTTTGAGGATGGAAAGCAGTGCTGAAGCGGATGTTGGTGCCCATGGCCTTCTGAAAAGAATCCCAAAACTTGGAGGTAAAGATGCTGCCATGATCTGAAGAGATCACTTGAGGAATACCGCGCAGAGAGACAATGCGAGAGGTATAGAGTTCCGCCAATTGAGCTGCAATGATCGACTCTTTGATAGGCAGAAAATGAGCCACTTTGGTGAGTTTGTCGATGACAACAAATATAGCATCATTGCCACGCTTGGACTTTGGAAACCCAGTCACGAAGTCCATTTCAATGTGGTCAAACTTCCATTCTGGAATGGCAAGAGGTTGGAGGAGACCTGCTGGCCTTTGGTGTTCTGCCTTCACTCTTCTGCAGACATCACATTCATTCACGAATTGAGCGATCTCGCACTTCATTCGAGTCCACCAATAAGCTTGCTTAAGGTCCTGATACATCTTCGTGCTCCCAGGGTGGATGGAGAGGAGATAACTGTGAGCCTCGTTCATGATCACTTTACGGAGGTCACCTTTGGGCACAACAATATGATCCTCGAAGAAGAGAGTGTCCTTGTCATCAAGGCGGTAGCACTTGTATTTGGACTGACTCTTGGCAATCCCAATCTTCACCTTTTTCACCATAGCATCAAGAAGTTGGGCTTGGCGAATCTGGTCTTCTAAGGTAGGAGAGACTAGAAGGTTGGTGAGGAAACCTTGAGGAACAACTTGCAGATTCAGTTTGCGGAAAGCTTCACAAAGCTCGGGTTGATAAGGCTTGAGAATCAGATTGTTGCAGTAAGCCTTCCTGCTCAAAGCGTCAGCAATCACATTGGCCTTGCCTGGAGTATACTCGATACTCGGATTATACTCTTGAATCATTTCGACCCATCAAGTTTGCCTGAGGTTGAGATTAGGCTGAGTGAAGATGTACTTGAGACTCTTGTGATCAGTGAAAATGTCCACTTTTCTTCCCAATAGAAGATGTCTCCAAGTCAAAAGAGCATGCACAACTGCCACCAACTCGAGATCATGAGTGGGGTAGTTCTTCTCATTAGGCTTCAACTGGCGAGATGTATAAGCAACAACTTTCTTCTCTTGCATCAATACTGTGCCAAGACCTTGGAGAGAGGCATCACAAAAGACCTCGTACGGCTTGGATTCATCAGGTGGAGTTAGAACTGGAGCAGTGATCAATTTCTCTTTCAAAGTGTTGAAAGCAATATCACACTCCAGAGACCAAACGTACTTGACGTGCTTCTGAAGAAGATTAGAGAGAGGCTTCGCGATCTTAGAAAAGTTTTCAATGAATCTTCGGCAATAGCTTGCGAGACCGAGAAAACTGCGGAGTTGCTTCACGTTCTGAGGAGGTTCCCAATTCACAATTGCAGACACCTTCTCAGGATTCACGGCAATGCCCTTGGCAGAGATGATATGACCAAGATAAAGAACCTCATCGAGCCAAAATTCACACTTGGAGAACTTGGTGTAGAACTGATGTTCTCTGAGCTTATCAAGAACCAAATGCATGTGCTTGGCATGATCTTCCTTGTTCTTCGAGAAAACCAGAATGTCGTTGAGATAGACCAAAACGAAGTCATTGGTGTAGGCGTTGAAGATGAAATTCATCATACGAGAGAACGTTGGAGGAGCATTGGCGAGGCCAAAAGACATGACAGTGTATTCATATGAACCAAAGCTTGTTCTGAATGCTGTCTTGGGAATATCTTCTTCACGAATGCGAATCTGGTGATAGCCCATACGGAGGTCAAGCTTGGAGAATACTTGAGCACCTTTGAGTTGTTCGAACAGCTCATTGATGTTGGGAAGTGGGTATTTGTTCTTGATGGTCTTCTTATTCACTGGACGGTAGTCAACACAAAGTCGGTCCGTTCCATCCTTCTTCTTCACAAAAAGAACACCACAACCCCACAGAGAAGAACTAGGCCGGATGAGACCCATTCTTTCTTGCTCATCGAGTTGCTTCTTCAGCTCCTTCAACTCTTCAGGTCCGAGCTTGTAAGGACGTTTGCACACAGGTTCCGTGCCAGGCTCAAGATCAATAACAAATTCAACTGGCCGGTGCGGAGGCATTCCTGGAAGCTCTTCTAGAAAGACGTCTTGATATTCGCAAACGACTGGAATTTGAGAGATGGCATCCAATTCACCCTTCTCATTGAGAGAAAACAGACGGATGGTATTATCCCGAGCGGCAAAGACAATTACATCCTCAGACGAATGAGTCAATTGAATCTGCCTGGCTGCACAATCAAGCTGAGCCTTGTGCTTAGAAAGCCAATCCATTCTGAGAATAAGATCAATATCCGAGTCACCGAGAACCGTTGGAGAAGATAGAAACTTGTAGTCACCCAAAGTGATAGAAACATCCGGAACGATGGAGTTAGCCTGCATGCGCTTACCGGGAGAAACAACTGCTAAAGGACTAGGCAAAACTTGTGAAACCAATTCATGCCTATTTTTAAACGGTCTCGAGATGAAGCAATGCGATGCACCAGTGTCAAAAAGAACTTTTGCAGGAATATCATTAACAGGAAGGTTACCCATGATCACATCTGACGAGTCCTCTGCCTGAGCTGCATTCATCAAATTGACCTTGGCATGCTTGGGATTATGCTTGACCACAGCTGTACTTGCCGATCTGACAGGAGGAGGAGGAGGAAGACGCCTCTGGTTGAGACACTTGTTGGCATAGTGACCCTTCTGTTGGCACTTGTTGCACGTGACCTCTGAAAGCGTACGGTGATACGGAGCACTCGATCTTGGAGGTTGAGACGAAGTCTTGTTCTGAAAGCCAGGGTTGGGTGGGTGGGAAGAACCACTGCCACCTTTGCTCTTCTGCTGATACGGCTGACGGAACGGAGGAGGAGGAAGCCAAAACTTCTGTTGCTTGGCCACTTGAGTAGAGGAAGAAGGAGTAACATCTCTGACTCGCTTCTTGGAAGCATCACACCTCAACTGAGCAGCCTCTTGCTTCAGTGCCATGTTGTAGAACTCATCGTACCTCAAAGGCTCAAAGAGGACAAGAGCTAACTAAATATCTTCTCTGAGACCACCCCTGAACTGATATATCATGCTCTTCTCATCAGGGACGTCCTGCTTTGCAACGCGGGCGAGCTTCTGGAACAACTTGTTGTAGTCATAGACAGACAAAGAGCCTTGCTTCAGATTGCGGAATTCCTCACGCTTGCTTTCAACCACGCTCTGGGGAATATGATGAGCTCAGAAATCTCGACGGAAATCATCCCAAGTGATAACACGTCCACCTCTGGAATCCTTGTGCTGCTGGAACCATTCTGCAGCTTGATCTTTGAGTTGGAAGGAAGCGAACTTGACAAAGTCCTCAGGCCTGACGTTACTGCACTCGAAATGCTTACACAGATCCACAAGCCAATCGTCAGCATCGGTTGCCTCAACACAATTGCTGAAAGTCTTTGGCCCGTTAGCAAGGAACTGGTTGAGTGTAGCAAAGTGACTCGGATTGCTGCCTTGATTCCCATGACTGCCTTGATTGCGCTCTTGAAGAATTTGCATGATCAGCTATGTGTTTGCATTGGTTACGGCCATCACAGCTTGCCATGCCTCTGGAGATGGTGGAGGTGGTGGCGGATCAGGATTCGGAGTCATGCGCGTTGGAGGAGCCATCCTGAAGAGGTTGACCACCATTAGCACATTGATAGATAAATATTGAAGCTGAATCCAACGGAATGAAAATTGCAACATATAGTCTTCACATCCGAACAAAATGAACGAATGCATTCCTCTTGAACTGGTCACATATCCATAAATTGAGAAGCCACGTAGAATTAAGCTAGAGAATAAATCAACAAGGTATGGATAAAGAACGAATAATCGGTAGGAAATCCCAATCTCAAACCAATATTCGTGGAAGAAGAACTAGAGCTACTAGAATTCCCACCTATGAAACTCCCAAACTTTTCCGGTTATGCAATCAGGTGTTGGGGATACAGGGGAAGCATAATATCTCACCCAAACTAGCAAATCCTACATCCAGTTGTATCCATCCTTCAACACATAACCAAGAAACCTTCGGAAACCATCTACCTCAACCTTCGAAAAGCATCTGTTATACAAGTTATGGCGATACTCCCGAACTCCCGCCCCAGTACTGGGTGGCGTCGAGGCTATCTCACCAACGAACTGCATAAAAGAGATTTTCGATGTCGGCATACTAAACTCAGGTATTCCAGAACTGCAACGATAAAATTATGATGACAACACCTCAGAGCTCAACTCCCCGGGACACTTCCACTAATCCCCTGACAGGAGGCACCAAGACAATGTTCTCATCATAAAACCATCGGAACGATTCCAAGATACCCGCGTGATCCTAATTTTTTTTGTGAAATTTGAGAAGAGAAGAGTCAAAACTCTACGTCGGGATGCCTTACCAGAGCGATGAGGAGACTGGGAAGTAAAAAGAATTCCTAAGCTCTCCGATATATAATTCCTAAATGACTCAAAACATTTTTCTAGACACAACTCGGCCGCTAAAAACGATCAAGCAATGGGGCTCCTAAGGTCGGGGAAGGCTCTGATTACCAACTTGTAACACCCTCGATGCGACTATAGCTCCCACGTGTCGAGGCACGACTTAGAGACATAATCACATTGAAGGCATATGTCGCAAGTTAGGCAATCTTCACAACATCCCATGTAATATAATAATAAAAGGGGAGATAACATAGTTGGCTTACACTCGCCACGTCAATCAAGAACATAAATAACATTACATCATCAAAACACTCATGGCCCGACTACGGCGCCAAAATAAAAGAGAACCCAACATGCGACACGGTCCCAATCACCCCCAACTGGGCACCACTACTGATCATCGGGAAAGGAAACATAGTATCATTGAGAGTCTTCGTCGAACTCCCACTTGAGCTCATACGCGTCTCCTGGAGCGGAATCATCGGGTCCTGCATCTGATGTAATAGTATTCTGTGAGCCACAAGGACTCAGCAATCTCGCACCCTCACGATCAAGACTATTTGAGCTTATAGGTAAGGCAAGGTAAAATAAGAGTGGAGCTGCAGCAAGCGACTAGCAAGTATGGTGGCTAACTTATTCGCAAAGGAGAGCGAGAAGAGGAGGCAAAGCGCGAGCGAGAAACTAGAGAGCAACCTACGCAAACATTACTCCAACACCGTGTCCACCTCCCGGACTCCGCCGAAAAGAGGCCATCACGGTAACACACTCAGTTGATTCATTTTAATTAATTAAGGTTCAAGTTATCTACAACCGGACATTAACAAATTCCCATCTGCCCATAACCGCGGGCACGACTTTCGAAAGTTCAATCCCTGCAGGGGAGTCCCAACTTAGCCCATGACAAGCTCTCACGGTCAACGAAGGAATAGACCTCCTCCCAAGACGTTCCGATCAGACTCGGTATCTCGGTAACTCAAGACACTTCGACAGGTTAAAACAAGACCAGCAACACCGCCCGAATGTGCCGACAAATCCCGATAGGAGCTGCACATATCTCTTTCTCAGGGCACACTCATATTGTCCTAGGTACGGGTAGGCCAGCCCAAAGTAGCCCCTGGTGGCCACCGGTAGCTGACAGGTGGACCAACACTCAGAGGAGCACTGGCCCGGGGGGGTTAAAATAAGATGACCCTTGAGTCTGCAGAACCCAAGGGAAAGAAAAGGCTAGGTGGCGAATGGTAAAATCAATGTTGGGCATTGCTGGAAAAGCTTTAATCAAGGCGAAATATCAAGGGGTTCCCATTATAACCCAACCGCATAAGGAACGCAAAATCCGGGAACATAACACCGATATGACGGAAACTAGGGGGGCAAGAGTGGAACAAAACACTAGGCGAGAGGCCGAGCCTTCCACCCTTTACCAAGTATATAGATGCATTAAGATAACATGGCAATATAATGATATCCCAACAAGTAAATAAAAGATGTTCCAATAAGGAACGGCCTCCAATCTTCACCTGCAACTAGCAACACTATAAGACGGGCTGAGCAAAGCGGTAACATAGCCAATCAACGGTTTGCTAGGACAATGGTGGGTTAGATGTTTGACATGGCAATTCAGGAGGCTTTCAAGCAAGTGGTAGGCATCGTAGCAATGGCACAGCAAAAGAGCGAGCAATCTAGCATAGCAAAGATAGTAGTGATTTCGAGGGTATGATCATCTTGCCTGCACAGTTGTCAGAGTTGATTGGATCCTCAAAAGCAAACTCAACGGGCTCCTCGTTAGCGAACTCGTCTCCCGGCTCTACCAAAAACAAGACAAACAAGCAACAAGGACACAATCAACCACGTGCAAACTCAAACAACACGATGCAAAGATGATATGCTATGCGGGATGCGATGCGGGATGCAAAATGCAAGATATGACAGGAAAAGCATGAACCTGGCCTCAACTTGGAATTCCAAGGATGCCACTGGGAAGATGGGATGAAATCGCTTGAAAACGATATAAAGAACGCCGGAATCGGAGTTACAGTTTGGAAATGGCAAGCGACTCAAAAATGACAATGGTCTGCAATTTACAGCAAGTAGGCATCTAAAAGCAATGAAATGAACATGCCACAGCATCCAAACATGGCAACAAAATACATGGCAGGGAAGCATTCAAGATGCTTAACAAAAGACTAGCACTGAGCCACGGCCAATTCATCCATTACGACGTTCAATCAAGCATGGCAAAAATGCAAATGGCAAACAAATCTCAGACTTTGTGAAATTAACACTTGTCTGGAATTTCAGATCATATAGCCCTCTTCGGGGCAACAAAACAACATGCTGCAGGACCTGAACATGACAAAGAAAGACATGGCATGGAGCTACTCAACAAGCTTAACAAAATCCCCTTAGTGACCTTGAGCCAAAAGGGATCACAAAATATACTAACAAGCACACGAACATAGCAAAAACATAAACAGTTTTCAGACTTAGTGAAAACTGGGACTTGCTGAAACATAACTCACGAAGGCATGTTTACGAGCTCGATGCACTCACTACGGTGCAAGTCATGGCAAGACAAGCATACACCCATAAAGAAGGAACAAAATACAAGCTAGACATGGCAAAAAAAATGGCATAGCATGCACGGATCAACTACAATAACATCGGCAAAATCGCAAGCAAGTTGACGATCTGCCCAGATTCACAACGAAGCAAAAGTAGAGCTCGATTGACTCATGCTAGGGTCCTCCATAATTGCAAAAAAATGCATGGATGGATAGATCATAATAAGATTAACAAAACTCCTTTACTGATCATCCTCAAAAGAGGCACGGATCACTAGGAAACATCATGAACATATGGCATCATGAACTAAATAATCCCAGACTTAGTTAAAACTACGAAGTCCCTGAAAACAAATTTACCGGGTGCCTCACTTTGCAAGCTTACACAAGTCACCACACACATCAAAAAAATTCAGGGGTTGCATCTCTGGAAAGAAGACAAAATCCTTAAAAAAACATATGAAGGACTCATAGGCATATCATGCACACAACAATCATGGAAAAAATGACAAAAGTCTAAGATGAACTAGCAGATCTGACAATTAACTCACAAAGCCTCCTTCTAACAGAATTTCAGGCATCAAGATGAGCTCAAATGAAAATTATGCAATGGAAGGAAATGATGTACTCTCTGAGATGAACATTTTGATATACTATATGCCCGAATCAGTGCTACGGATGCAAAGTTACGGTGCCGCGAACATGGGCATATGAACTAAAAATCCTGAGGACTTAGTGAAAAAAACTACCCCGGATTAGGGTTTACTGTAGCAGATCTGGATCGGGGCACGTTCTACGAGGTTGACTGAATGCTCGCCGGAGCTTCTCGCCGGAGGAGGAAAAGACGGCCGGGGCGGGGAAGAGGCGCGGCTTCCGGCGCCGTTGACCGCGGGCGGCGGCGAGGCGAGGTCCGGCGGCGGCCTGCGATGGCGGTGGCGAGGCGCGGGCGGCGGGG
>NC_057806.1:155965086-156052165 GCF_018294505.1 Triticum aestivum
CGGATGAGGGAGCCGGGCGGCGGCGTGGGCCTCCCGGGCCTGGCGGCGGGGATGTGGGTGCACGCCCACGTGGCAGGCGGCGATTGGACGTGGGGGCGGCGGCGGACGCGTCCGGCCGGGGCGGACGTGTCCGGCCGGCGCGGATCTGAGGATTAGGGTTTGGGACAAGGGCAGACCCGGGATTTGGAAAGGGGGGTGTTTAAATAGGCATAGAGGGAGCTAGGAGAGTCCAAAAGAGGTGCGGTTTTCGGCCACGCGATTGTGATCGAACGCTCTAGGACATGGAGCAGAGATTGGTGGGTTTTAGGACAAATTGAAGGGGTGTTGGGCTGCAACACACACGAGGCCTTTTCGGTCCCTCGGTTAACCGTTGGAGTACCAAACGAAGTCCAAATGGTACGAAACTTGACAGGCGGTCTACCGGTAGTAAACCAAGGCCGCTTGGCAAGTCTCGGTCCAATCCGGAAATGTTTAATCCCCACACATGAAAGAAAGTTAGAAATGACCACCGGAGGAGAACGAAGCGCCGGAATGCAAAACGGACAACGGGGAAAATGCTCGAATGCATGAGATGAACACGTATGCAAATGCAATGCGCATGATGACATGATATGAGATGCATGACAACGACAACAACACACGGAGACAAAACCCGAACCCGAGGAAATAAATATAACTTAATGCCGGAAACGGCAAGAATTGGAGTACAAACAGGGAAAGTTACATCCGGGGTGTTACACTCTCTCTCTCAGCGTTGGTCACTGATCCGGCCGCATCCCGTCCGTCGGGGGAAAGGGAGGAAGTGCATCATTTCTCCATTCGACAGTGCCGAGGCAGCACGTCCCGATCTGCGGTACACGCATTCTTTCTGACCAAGCTCCGGTGCAGCAGGGCCTACGCCACTTGCTCACAGATTCCGCCCGCCGCCGCTCACCTAGTTACATCCCGACAACCTCCAGGTATCCCCTCCGGCCTTGCTCCACTGCCCGTCTTCCCACATTGCTGCATGTGGATCTTCCATACTATTTCTTTGCCCAAAACGTAGCTTGTCCGGCGTACTTTCCATATTGCATTCTCGTCCTCACACCGTTTTAGACAAACACAACCGTGTTGTTATCTTCCCTTAGGACAAGGAATATGCTTCTTTTTTGTCATCGCATGTGTCATCAACTGTTATTGGCCAGTAATTGTTTCCTTTCTACCTCTTTTTTGCAAACAGGGCTATCCATTTCTGAAAGCACAAGTGCTCCCTGGGTGGTTTTGGTAATTAATGTCAACATATCTCTTGTTGGACTAAGACTTTTACCTAGTATGTTTCAGATAAGTTCAACAATGGAGTGGCATGTAGAGGATGTGGAACCCCTTCAAGATGCTAAGGACAAAGGATTGGCTCAAGCTTCAAGATCAAGACTCTACATTTTCTATTTTAGTGATCCAAGATCACATTCAGTCTATAGGAAAAGCCAATACTATGAAGAGGGGATGAGGTGTTGCTTAATGGCTTGCTTGCTCAAAGTGCTTAGTGATATGCTCCAAAACCCTCAACTACCTTCCCACATCCACATATGACCTAAACCAAAAGTCAAACTCGGTCCAACCGATTCTATCTATCCGGCGCCACCGAGTTTCAGATGTCATAGCCACTGCCACAAACCCTAGCAAATCGGTTTCACCGATAGGGATCTCGGTCTCACCAAGATGGGATTGTAATCTCTCTGTGTATGTCCATTACCAAGATCGGTCTCACCGAGTTTGAGCAATCGGTACTATCGAGATTACAATGCAAACTCTCTAGTTAGCTTATTACCAAAATCGGTCCCATCGAGTTTGTGTAATCGGTCTCACCGAGTTTGCCTGACCAACTCTCTGGTTAGCTTATTACCAAAATCCGTCCCACCGAGTTTGTGTAATCGGTCACACAAGATTAAGTTATGCCCTAACCCTAACCATATCGGTCCTACCGAGTTGCATCTTAGTCCCATCGAAAATCCTAACGGTCACTAGGTTTGTTGAATCGGTCCGACCAGTTTAACCATTCGGTCTCACCGAGTTTGGCAAATTGTGTGTAACGGTTAGATTCTATGTGGAGGCTATATATACCCCTCCACCCACTCTTCATTCGTGGAGAGAGCCATCAGAACATACCCACACTTCCAATACACATTTTCTGAGAGAACCACCTACACTTGTGTTGAGGTCAAGATATTCCATTCCAACCATATGAATCTTGATCTCTAGCCTTTCCCAAGTTGCTTTCCACTCAAATCTTCTTTCCACCAAATCCAAATCCTGTGAGAGAGAGTTGAGTGTTGGGGAGACTATCATTTGAAGCACAAGAGCAAGGAGTTCATCATCAACACACCATTTGTTACCTCTTGGAGAGTGGTGTCTCCTAGATTGGCTAGGTGTCACTTGGGAGCCTCCAACAAGATTGTGGAGTTGAACCAAGGAGTTTGTAAGGGCAAGGAGATCGCCTACTTCATGAAGATCTACCGCTAGTGAGGCAAGTCCTTCGTGGGCGACGGCCGTGATGGAATAGACAAGGTTGCTTCTTCGTGGGCCCTTCGTGGGTGGAGCCCTCTGTGGACTCGCGCAACCGTTACCCTCCGTGGGTTGAAGTCTCCATCAACGTGGATGTACGATAGCACCACCTATCGGAACCATGACAAAAACATCTGTGTCTCCAATTGCGTTTGAATACTCCAAACCCTTCTCTTTACATTCTTGCAAGTTGCATGCTTTACTTTTCGCTGCTCATATACTCATTGCATGCTTGCTTGATATGTATTGTGTTTGTTAAACTTGTGCTTAAACTCCACTTAAACTTAAGAATATTAAAAACTGCAACTTTTGGCACTTAGTGTCTAATCACCCCCACTCTAGACACCTCTTCTCGATCCTTTCAATTGGTATCAGAGCTTTGGTCTCCATTACCTTGGTTTAAACACCATTGGAGAAAGATGGATGTGTCTACTTTGGGGAGTCTTAGACATGGAATGCCTATTCTTGATGGAGAGTATTTTCATGAGTGGAAAAATGAAATGCTTGAGATTTTCAATGAATATCATTTGAACAAGTACATTACTAGCCCTTGTGCACCTCATGTTGATCCTTTGCACCCTACCCTAGATGAAGATATTGACATGATTCGCAATCTTAGAACTGTTGAGCTCATCATTAGAGGCTTGCCTAGAAACTTGATTAGATGTTTGCCTACTCTCAAGTGTGCCTACACCATATGGAAATTTCTTGAGGAACTCTTTCCTAATTACTCCTTGAAAGATATAGATGAAATCCTCCATAAGTCTATTGCTTTGATTAAGATGAGTTCCAATGATCCCAAATTTGGTGACTGCTTATTTGAGCTTACTAATCTTACGAGTGCCAAAGGAGATGTTGGAATCATTAGCAATATCATTTCCAGAGCTATTAGAATTCATAAAGATAACTATAGAAATGGTCATTTATCTAATGAATTGCCCTCTCTACGAATTGATCAATCACAAGATGATGTTGAACATGAATACTCGGATGAGGATGATGATGATGATGATAGTGACTATGATCTCGATGATGCGATGAGACACTTTGGTCTTATGGCAAATATTCACGGCTACATGGCTGGAGGAAAGGAATGGGTCCTTGATAGTGGATGTACTGATCATATGACCGGAGATAAAGACATGTTCCGTGAGCTTGCTGAAAATGACGGCCCTCGAAAGTATGTCACTTTTGGTGATAATTCAAAGGGTAAGGTGGTTGGCCTTGGTAAGGTGGCCATCTCACATGATAGCTCCATACAAAATGTCATGCTTGTTGAATCTCTTGGCTACAACTTACTTTCAGTATCTAGACTTGCTGATTTCGGTTTCAATGTCCTATTTACTGAAGTAGACTGCCAAGTGTTTCGTAGAGATAATCATAAAATGGTCTTTACCGGTATACGTAGAGGAGATCTTTACATTGTTGATTTCACTAAAAAGGCTCAACCTAAAACTTGCTTAATTGCCAAATCTTCTAAAGGCTGGTTGTGGCATGGAAGACTAGGTCATGTTGGTATGCGAAATCTTGATAAGCTTATTAAAGGTGATCATATCCTTGGAATAAAAGATGTCATATTTGACAAGGATAGACTTTGTAGTGCTTGTCAAGTAGGGAAACAAGTTGGAGGAAGTCACCGCACGAAGAACATCATGACCACAAGAAGACCACTCGAGCTACTTCACATGGATCTCTTTGGTCCAAATGCCTACAAGAGTCTCGGTGGTAACTCATTTGGTCAAGTCATAGTTGATGATTTTTCAAGATTTACGTGGGTGTTCTTTCTTGATGACAAACCGCAGGTCCAAAAGATCTTCAAAAACTTCGCTAGGAAGGCCCAAAATCAGTTTGACGTGAAGATCAAGAAGGTTCGGAGCGACAACGGAACAGAGTTCAAGAACGCAAATGTGGACACCTTTCTTGACGAAGAAGGGATTTCACACGAGTTCTCGGCTACGTACACACCTCAACAAAATGGAGTTGTTGAAAGGAAGAACCGTACTCTTATCGAGATGGCAAGAACGATGCTTGATGAGTACAAAACACCAAAGCACTTTTGGGCAGAAGCGGTTGAGACAGCTTGTCATGCAACAAATCGCTTGTATCTTCACAAGCTACTCGGCAAGACGGCATACGAGCTCCTCACCGGTAACAAACCCCAAGTTGGATACTTTCGAGTATTCGGCTCAAAGTGCTACATTCTTGATAAGCATCATTGTTCTAAATTTGCTCCTAAGTCTCATGAAGGTTTCCTACTTGGTTATGGCTCAAACTCTCACACTTATCGTGTCTACAACAATTTCACCCGAAAGGTTGAAGAGACGGTAGATGTGAAGTTTGATGAATCTAACGGCTCGCAAGTAGAGCAATTGCCAATTGATGTAGGAGACAAAGACCCTTCGGAAGCAATTCAAGACTTGTCCATTGGCAAGATTCGTCCAACGGAAGTGAAGGAGAGTACCTCGTCCGTCCAAGTGGAAGCTTCTACCTCAGGACAAGGTGAACCAAGAGTTGATACGGAAGCATCCACAAGTGGGACACGCCAAGATGAAGAAAACGAGGAAGCGCACCAAGATGAACATCAACAACCTCTTTCTCCACCACGACAAGAGAATGACAACGTCAACAATGAAGAAGGCCAAGAAGAAGCACAAGATGAAGAATATGTTCCACCCCGACCCAAGAAAAAGCTTTCACGAGTTCGAGCAAGAATTGTTAAGGATCATCCCGTCGAGCAAATCTACAATGATATCCAGACCGAGAGAATCACTCGCTCTAAAACTCGTTTAGCTAACTTTTGTGAACATTACTCATTCATCTCTAGCATTGAACCTATGAAGGTTGAAGAAGCATTGGAGGATCCGGATTGGATAAATGCTATGCATGAAGAGCTACACAACTTTGAGAGAAATCAAGTGTGGACATTGGTCGAGAAGCCCGACAACAACCACAACATCATTGGTACCAAATGGGTGTTCCGCAACAAGCAAGATGAAGATGGACAAGTGGTTTGCAACAAAGCACATCTCGTCGCCCAAGGCTACACACAAGTTGAAGGTATGGACTATGGTGAGACATATGCTCCCGTTGCTAGACTTGAGTCCATTCACATCTTACTTGCTTATGCTAATCACCATAATATCACCTTGTATCAAATGGACATTAAAAGTGCTTTTCTAAATGACAAAATCAAGGAGGAAGTTTATGTTAAGCAACCTCCCGGCTTCGTCAATCCTAAGAAACCTAATCATGTTTACAAACTTCACAAAGCCCGTTATGGTCTTAAACAAGCTCCTAGAGCATGGTATAAATGCTTGACCAAGTTCCTTATTGAAAAAGGCTTTGAAATTGGTAAAATTGATTCTACTCTTTTTACTAAAAGGGTTAATGGAGAACTATTTGTGTGCCAAATTTATGTTGATGATATCATATTTGGTTCAACTAACCCTCATTTTAGTGAGAAGTTTGGAAAGCTAATGTCGGAGAAGTTTGAGATGTCTATGATGAGTGAACTCAAATTCTTTCTCAGTTTGCAAATCAAGCAAACTAAGGAAGGTACCTTTGTCTCTCAAATGAAGTACACCAAGGACTTATTCAAGAAGTTCAATATGCAAGAATGCAAAGGTATGACTACACCCATGCCTACTAGTGGACATCTTGATTTGACCAAAGATGGTGAACCGGTTGATCAAAAGGTTTATCGCTCTATGATTGGTTCATTGTTATATCTATGTGCCTCTCGTCCCGATATTAGGCTAAGTGTGTGCATGTGTGCATGATATCAAGCTGCTCCTAAAGAGTGCCATCTTAAGGCTGTGAAAAGGATAGTGAGATACCTAATCCATACACCAAATTTTGGCATTTGGTATCCCAAGAGGTCCTCTTTTGATCTTGTTGGCTACTCCGATTCGGACTATGCCGGCGACAAGGTTGATAGAAAATCTACTTCGGGTACTTGTCAATTCCTTGGTAGATCTCTTGTGTCTTGGTCTTCCAAGAAACAAAACTTGGTATCCTTATCTACCACCGAAGTGGAATACATTGCCGCTGGTTCATGTTGCGCTCAATTACTTTGGATGACCCAAACTCTTAAAGATTATGGGATATATGTGAAACATGTTCCATTTCTATGTGACAATGAAAGTGCTATTAAGATTGCTCACAATCCCATGCAACATTCTCGAACTAATCATACTGAAGTTCGTCATTATTTCATTCGAGATCATGTTGCCAAAGGGGACATTAACCTTAAGCATGTTCGCACCGATAAGCAATTAGCGGATATATTCACTAAACCACTTGATGAGAAAGTGTTTTGCAGGTTGAGAGGTGAATTGAACATCATTGATGCTTCAAACTTGGAGTAGGAACTCCATTTGATACATGCGGGGCATGAGCCTATGACTAATCCTTGATATTTCTCTTATGATGCTATTCATATGTGTTGGATATATTTGTACCTTGCATGTTATCTAACCCATGTAGGTACTTGGTTGAATTTAAATCTATGAGATTGCAACTCACTCACATCTTGAGCAATCTCTACATCACCAAGTATCTACACAATGGTAGTTGAAGACAAGGAAGCACGAAACCATTCAAACATATCCTTTGACAAATTCTATGTTGAGTCTCATGATTGTCATTTTGGATACACAAGTGCTCTTCCTTGCAAAGCTAACCCATGTAGGTAGATGAACTCAAACTCGAAGTGATCCTCCCAACTCTTGATGAACTACATCAATCTTGAGCAACCCACACAAGTTCAACTACATGTGCAAGATCAACACCACCACCCAAGGTATGTTATTCCATCTTAGAGAAGCTTTACTCCAGGACATGAGTCAAAGCAACTCGACAAGATGTGAATACATCAAGATGCTTAAACGAAAAATGGTAACCCCATTTTGAGCTTAAACGATGAGTATGACCTATGATCAAGTGCTCTCACTTGACTCCTAAGTCAACATACTCTAACATAGGTGACTTTGTCACCGACCATTTCTAGATGAAGTTCTCTAGTGTTTCTCCGTGCTTTTGCATTTGCATATTTGTTTCCCCTTTTCACTTCATCTAGAACTTTTAGTTTCTTTTCTTTCCTTTTTGTTCTGCATTTTCTGCATCCAATTCATTGTAAATCTTTTAGTAAACTCCTTGCATATCCTTGTGAGATCTTACTTGTCTAGTGAGCTGAGGTGACAAGTGGTTTCACTCTAATGAACTCGGTCACATCGGTTTGTTCTCTTCGGCCCAACCGAAATCTTTCAGTGCAACTGAAGCACACAACTCGGAGTCACCAATTCCATCACAGGAAAACCAACATGCCACTTTTTCCCGATCTGTTTTCTCCAGTTCCACTCAATGATTCTTGTCCTCTACCAGCATCATATTAGACATGCTGCTTTGCTCTGTGACTCAAGGACCAACCCATTTGTATCACATGTCCGGAAGAGCCCTTCTTGGAAATTGATGTCAAAGGGGGAGAGAGAGATGACATCAAAGCTTAATCCTTCCTATAGGGGGAGCAAGAGAGAATACTCAGGGGGAGAGTGTTTCTCAACTAGGAGAAAGTAATATCATCAAAGACCCCAGATGCTTGGTGTTCAAGAGGAGAGATGTCACATGTCTTCAAGAGGGGAAAGACATGTTTGGTTTCTTGCTTTAGCTCAAGCTCTGTTGTTTCCTTTTTGTGGCTCTGATTTTCTGTTCCCTATCTTCTCCCAATATCTCATGCAGATTCAGGGGGAGCAAGACATCTAAGGGAAGGAAATCTCTGATTTTATTGCATATATTTACCTTTGGGGACATGTCTATATCCAATGTGGTACTTAGTACTCACTCTACATGTCATCCCAGTCTTGGTTCTCTTGTGGGTTCTCTTGCTTGCTCTGGTCAGTAGGTGTATCTGTGTTATTTAACCTTGTTTGCGCAGGTTCATCCCATCCTAAGCCAACTCAAGACCACAAGGTAAGTATATGCATCACAGTCATGTGAATGAGAAGTTCTTTCTTATGTAAATACTGTTTGCAAGAAGGACTCATGAGCATGAAGGTACATTTCTCACATTCACATCATTTGCGCTGATGCATATAGCCAAGATACATGTAACACATTGCTTACTTTGTCATGTTTACGCATTCACATGCTCCTATATTCAATATTCACATGATTGCATAAATGCAGGGGGAGCCTATGCATGTTACATGTCTTTCCAAAGCTTTACTTTCTATTCTCTATATCTTTATCTAAAGCTTTGATGTATGTTGTCATCAATTACCAAAAAGGGGGAGATTGAAAGCACAAGTGCTCCCTGGGTGGTTTTGGTAATTAATGTCAACATATCTCTTGTTGGACTAACACTTTTACCTAGTATGTTTCAGATATGTTCAACAATGGAGTGGAATGGACTAGAGGATGTGGAACCCCTTCAAGATGCTAAGGACAAAGGATTGGCTCAAGCTTCAAGATCAAGACTCTACATTTTCTATTTTAGTGATCCAAGATCACATTGAGTCTATAGGAAAAGCCAATACTATCAAGAGGGGGTGAGGTGTTGCTTAATGGCTTGCTTGCTCAAAGTGCTGAGTGATATGCTCCAAAACCCTCAACTACCTTCCCACATCCACATATGACCTAAACCAAAAGTCAAACTCGGCCCCACCGATTCTATCTATCCGGCGCCACCGAGTTTCAGATGTCATAGCCACTGCCACAAACCCTAGCAAATCGGTTTCACCGATAGGGATATGGTCTCACCGAGATGGGATTGTAATCTCTCTATGTATGTCCATTACAAAAATCGGTCTCACCGAGTTTGAGCAATCGGTACTACCGAGATTACAATGCAAACTCTCTGGTTAGCTTATTACCAAAATCGGTCCCACCGAGTTGTGTAATCGGTCTCACCGAGTTTGCCTGACCAACTCTCTAGTTAGCTTATTACCAAAATCGGTCCCACCGAGTTTGTGTTATCGGTCACAACGAGATTATGTTATGCCCTAACCCTAACCATATCGGTCCTACCGAGTTGCATCTCAGTCCCACGGAAAATCCTAACGGTCACTAGGTTTGCTGAATCGGTCCGACCGAGTTTAACCATTCGGTCCCACCGAGTTTTGCAAATTGTGTGTAACGGTTAGATTCTATGTGGAGGCTATATATACCCCTCCACCCACTCTTCATTCGTGGAGAGAGCCATCAGAACATACCCACACTTCCAATACACATTTTCTGAGAGAACCACCTACACTTGTGTTGAGGTCAAGATATTCCATTCCAACCATATGAATCTTGATCTCTAGCCTTTCCCAAGTTGCTTTCCACTCAAATCTTCTTTCCACCAAATCCAAATCCTGTGAGAGAGAGTTGAGTGTTGGGGAGACTATCATTTGAAGCACAAGAGCAAGGAGTTCATCATCAACACACCATTTGTTACCTCTTGGAGAGTGGTGTCTCCTAGATTGGCTAGGTGTCACTTGGGAGCCTCCAACAAGATTGTGGAGTTGAACCAAGGAGTTTGTAAGGGCAAGGAGATCGCCTACTTCATGAAGATCTACCGCTAGTGAGGCAAGTCCTTCGTGGGCGACGGCCGTGATGGAATAGACAAGGTTGCTTCTTCGTGGACCCTTCGTGGGTGGAGCCCTCTGTGGACTCGCGCAACCGTTACCCTCCGTGGGTTGAAGTCTCCATCAACGTGGATGTACGATAGCACCACCTATCGGAACCATGACAAAAACATCTGTGTCTCCAATTGCGTTTGAATACTCCAAACCCTTCTCTTTACATTCTTGCAAGTTGCATGCTTTACTTTTCGCTGCTCATATACTCATTGCATGCTTGCTTGATATGTATTATGTTCGTTAAACTTGTGCTTAAACTCCACTTCAACTTAAGAATATTAAAAACTGCAACTTTTGGCACTTAGTGGCTAATCACCCCCCTCTAGACACCTCTTCTCGATCCTTTCAATTTCACCTCGTTGCTATTGCGACCTTTTGGTGAACTGCACAAATCATTTTTTCTTAAGAGTGTTTTGTGCAATTGTACTAAAATGTCACACGGGCAACATCTCTACATTTCAGTGTGACTGCACAAAGGGAGATTGGTTTTGCTCTATCCTCCTCATCCAACTCCGAGCCTAATCTTCTCCAACTAGTTAGTCTTAAGAGAGACTGCGAAGGTGACCGGCTTCTATTTGTGTGTTTATTGTTTCATCAGCAGTCCATTATTATCATAATCACACTTAATATCTTTGGTACAGGGATGCTCAGCTCTATTTTAGTGGAACTGCACAAAATGATTGGAATGTTGCATGCTCCAGACAGCTATTTTTCCCAACATGCCTTGTTTATTTAGACAGAGCTGGGGGGACGTTGCTGCCAATGAAAGCATGGATCAATTTTAATTTAACACCTTCTCACAACTCTGTCTTTAGTTGTGATGTAATTATTAGCTCTGATCTACTAATAATTGACATGCATTAGCAGGGAAGTTAGTTTTTTATTGTTTTTGAAAGAGCATCGATGGCAAGACACGCGAAACAAAAGCTGAAAGCTCACACCATTGTACAATTTCATGTCGCTGGTAAATTATTTGTATAGTACGTCAATTATGTAAACAAATGATGGAAGCTTGATAGCATTGCCAGAAGCCTCTTCATCATCCGGGTCCATGTGCCATGCACAAAATTATACTCCTTCGTTCCTAAATATTTGTCTTTTTACAAATTTAAAACAAGCATATTTTAGAGTGTAGATTCACTCATTTTGCTTCGTATGTGTACTCCCTCCGTTCCTAAATATTCTATTCGTCTTTCTAGAGATTTCAACAAGTGACTACATATGGAGAAAAATGAGTGAATCTACACTCTAAAATATGTCTATATACATTCGTATGTGCCAGTACATTTGAAATCTCTAAAAAGACAAATATTTGTTTAGTCACTCATTGAAATCTCTAGAAATACAAATACTCCTGAGTATATTTAAGAACTGAGGGGGTAGTGCACAACCGCATGGGAGACTCAGCCCGGTCGTTGCGCCGCACTAATAGTGAGTAATGAGCAGTCAAATCATAAGCCCCACCTTTTCCCACTGTAAGTTGCTCTGCATAAGAAACCATTAATACGCTCTTCTTTGAATCCGCTCATACTACTCCATCCGTCATTGTTTATATAACACGCTTCAGAAAAAAGAAAAAAAATCTATGGGACCAAGGCGACTAGCGATCGGCCTGAAAAATAGCATTGGTAGTTATAGCACGGCGTCTATTACTAGAGGGAATAATGCGTACACACATGCATGCAGTGCTTCCACCCCGGGTACACACATGCATGCACTTACTCCACTCCGTAGTAGTACAGTACATGGAGAGAAAATTGTGGACTTGACTGCGGTTACCACGCCCTAATTAATTGAGCATTAAACCAAATGCGTCTAAAGTCTCTCTGGTGGTGGAAATGCATTGAGAGAAATGCATCATAATGAAGCATGCCCTGTAAACTGTGACGGAGGGAGGAGTAGTATGAAGGTGCAAAACCAAGTACGCATATGGCCAGTCGGTTAACGCACCTCCTCTTGGCATATCACTGACATGTGGGACAGGAGTGTGAGCAAACCGATCTCAATTGACGGCAAAGAGCCAACCCGCCGTTCCTTGAGAGAGACGAGGAGCGAGAACACACAGACGGGCTCGCACGGAGGCCAAGATATATTTGAGCATGGTTGGTTGATCGATATCATTCATTACATGTTGGGCTGCCGTTTTCCGCCCTTCTCCGGAATAAACTTGTACTTTATCAGAGATAAAAAATAAGAGTACAGACGGTCCACCATGCGGTTCTAGTAGTAGTACTACTTGTACTACTGCGCTTGGCTCTTTGCCTCTTCATGAAGTCGAACAATGATGGTACTCCGCATGTTGGGTACTATAGTGTATGCCTCTGACAATCCGACACCGAATGGACTGATGCATGTCCACCGAGGGTAGGTTGCATTAGTCAAAAGGCGTAAGTGAGCTTCACCTTGTCCTGCAAGCTTTTCCTCGTTCCGCGAGTTGACGGGACACACCAAAAAGTAGTGCTAGTTCACACTCCCTCCTTTCTAGTTAATATGTCCTAATCTTTTTTGCGGGTAAATGAGAGAGCTTTATTCATATATAAGCATTCTTAGGACGATCAGCCAAGACACTGGTCACTAGGAAGCGAGGTACCTCGCAAAAAAAGAAGTACGAAGCAAGGTGTTTCATCAAGCCAGCTCTCGGCCACATTCAAAGTGCAGCAAGCACGGTTCGCACGAAGATGCGCCGCAAGGTTTGCTGACCTGTTTACATGCTAAATAACAAAAAAGAGGAAATATTACCGAGTGCTACTATTTGTAACAGGATATGAGCCAGAATTAAGCGAGAATTGTGGCGAGTGTTCCATGCAATCAACTTCCATTATCACATGCGAGAACCCTCGAAGAGAACCAAATGTGTTGAAGATTGCTTTATCACATTTTAAAATTATAATAAGAGTGCAGACGCTCCTCCATCCGGTTCCTAGTACTAGTATAGTACGTACCTTTATAGACTATAGTAGTAGTACTAGTAAACTTTGCGCTTGGCTGTTCGCCTATTCGGGAAGTCGAACAATAATACCACTAGTAGTATAGTGTATGCTTCTGGCAATCTGACACCGAATTAACTGTTGCACATCCATCGCCTGAGAGAGGGAGAGCTTGCATTAGTCAAAAGCTTCTCCTTGTCCCGCGAGCCACCGCACGCAAGCTTCTCCCGTCCTACAACCTTCTCCTCGTTTGGCAAGTTGACGGGACACAACAAAGTAATGCTAGTCCATACTGCCTCCTCTCCGGTTAATATGGATTAATTTCAAATGAGATAAATACACTGTCTGTCACTGTATATTTGTAAAAATACGATCAGTGGACTTCATAATACGCTCATTGTGCTTAATATATATATTTTCGGTGTTTATACGGTCACTAGCTCACCCTGACTGAGTATGTGTGTGCATGCACGTGTAGGTTGAGCACTTAAGCGTGACCGTGTGTGTTCCGTCGTGTGCTCGGACATGCATGCATTAGGGCGTAGAACGCGCATTTTTGTGTCCATGTGTACGTGTGACTGTTGCATACACGTAGGGGGATTACGTGTAGGGGCCACTAAGGAGCAGTCAAATCACACAGTAAGTTAGTCGGAAGAAGCAACCATCATTTCACTCTTGAATGACACGTACGCAATATAAAATGGTTGATATGGAGAGAAAAAGAAAACCACTATATATACACTAGCAGGAGCCTAAGCTACAAGCCTGCTTGCTTAGGTTGCTCTCTTCACAAGCATAGAATGACGGGCCTGATCCCGCAGCTAGGGGAAGGGAACAATGTTTTGCGTAGATGTGGTCGACATCAGCGAGGGAGAAAACCCACAGTCGGTGCGTCCCAATCGGGGGTCACCGTGGTATGGGCTGATGCCGCGTCCCAGCCGCCCTTCTAGCTACAGCCCGATGTCCCAGGTAGTCCATCTTCCTTTTGGAGCCGGCTTGCTCCACTGCCGTAGCTCCATCTCCATGTCGATCTTTCTCTACTTCTACCGGCTTCTACTTGTGATGAGTTTATGTCTCATGAACTAGTGCGAGTACTATTATTCTAATCACACTTCTTCAATATCTTTGCCATCAGGGATGCTCAGGTCGATTTTAGTGGAACTGCACAAAATCATCGTATGATCTGAGGGTGCCAGCCGTCTTTCCTTCAATAGGTTCTACCTGGCCAGGAAATTAAATCATGTTTAGGGTTTAGGGTTTAAGTCATAGTGACCCCATCAGTAGTTTTTCTTTCGTACATGCTCTCACAACTTTTTTCTTTAGTTGTGAAGCAAATATTGGCTATGATCTGTGAATCATTGAGATGCATCAACATGTGTGTTAGTTTTCCTTTGTATTTGATGGAATGTTGTAACGGGGCAACCTTGGAATAGGAATAAAAATGGAGTGGAAAGTTTCTGTTTTTCCGGAGAAAAATGGAAACGGAGAGAAACCAATGTTTCGTTTCGTTGGATCGCGCCATCGAGCAAAACCAACGTTTAAATCACGTCTGTCGTGTTCGTGTCTCACCCTCCTCCACAGATCGACTCCACACAGTCGCTCGGCATGCCACTCACCGCAAACCGAGTATACGATAACTTTCTCGCCTGCTTGTCGATGGATCGCGCCATGGAGTACTAGCACTACTGGAAGAGATTGACAAGTTGGGGGATGACAGCTAGCTGTAGCACGGACTCCCAAGAACTTTTTACATGCATGTTGTAGCCGGCTATTGCGACCTTTGAACGCGGAGCAGCCGTGTGCACCCGGAAGCGACGTGGGCGACACTCTCTCGGCCGACGTGCTGCTTCAATGCCAGCGCCAGTGAGAGGTTGCGTCCGCTCTGGCCGGGCATGAATGCGACACTGACCATTTCGGGCGAGAAGCACGCGTGGGTGATGAAGAGGGTTCGGGTTGGTCAGGACCGACCGTGGCAGCGGTCCGGACGTGCGCAAACAAGAGATGTTGTATGTTAATATTGCTGCATATATAATTAACAATGTAAATAATGTGCCAGTTGGACAAATATGATTGGAGATGGAGATGGAAATGGAATTTTATGTAAACACGGATATGCATGTCTCTGTCTATGTGTGTGTGCGTGACGACTCTCGCGACCTGGAAGCGTGGGCGTGTTTTTGATCGAGTTTTCTTTCTTGGTACGTTAGAAAATCAGTTTGTACATTAAATAAAGAGTTTCGTTTCGTACTTACACAATTTAAAACGATTGTTACGGAGAGAATAAGAAAACCACTCCACTATATATATTAGTCGTATACACGAGAGTACTATATGGATGCAGCTTCATTGACTTAGTGCACCTGCCTTTGGATTCATGATAGGTGGGCCCAAAATGTGGCTGGCTCACCTGTCATACAGCCAAAAGCAGGTGCAGTGAAGGCATCGGAGCCCAATCCGTACAACAGTAGTATATATATATAAGCGGGAGCCTCATCGCTTGTTCGCTAGGGTTTGCACTCTCCACATGCTCGCCGCACTACATATATGTTACACGCTGGAGGCTCAGCGTTCATTTGCTAGGGTTTTGTATATTCACAGTCTCTCACCCTCTCTTCACTAGATCTAAACAAGACTGCATTGGCCTCTTGTCTCTCTCTCCCCCCTCACAACTGGTGAAGGAGGCGTCCGTATCCCGTCGCACCGGGAAGGGGAGGAGGTGCAGCGTTCACTCTATCGCCTTCGACGAGGGAGGCAATCCACTGTCGGCTGTGTTGTTCTCTTTCGCCCAGCGCCTATGCGGGAGGGCCACCGACCCCTTCTTCCTCGCTGTCGTACGTAGTGTGGGCAGATCCGGCCTCCCGCCGCACGCCTTGCCACATCCCAACGATCCTAAGGTATAAGTTTCTTTGAAACCATCATTGCTCTAGCTGCATGTGGATCTTTTTTAATCTGTAGTCGAATCTAGGTCTTGGTTCAAAGAGGAAAGAAGGGTGCGGTGGGCTGGAGCAAGAATCTAGGACGTGGTTCAATGAGGAAAGGAGGGGTGGAAAGTAGTATAGACTGGCTATCCAGCCGCTTTGTAGGTCGAAAAGGGAAAAAGGGGGTAACCCAGTACACACATCTGTAAGGAACCAATCTCTTTGTTGAAAAGGGAAAGAAACTGGGGGTCGGGTAGTTTGTGCAGGACTATATTTGCTGCCCTCACATAGGAATAAGGTTCAAAGAGAACAAATATGGGACCAACGCATATATGCTGCTTGTCTGCATACTCTGCATCACCCATTTATATGTGTGGACGCACATGGTGCTGGCATGTCCCATACAGCTATTTTGCTATTGTTAATCTAAGAATGCCGCCGGAAAATTGAAGCAATGCCACTGTTAAAAGTAAATTACATTTTTAATGAATGTTGTTTTAAGAGAATGTCTCTGTTAATATGAATCAATGCAACCGTTTTAGAAATGCTACTGTCCTACTTTGTTTCCATCCAAGATAAGTTAGATGCTTCTTTCTGTCACCGTTTGTTTCATCCTCCTTTATCGGCAAGTAATTGTTTCCTTTTTTGCCTCTGTTAGAATAGGGGTATCGATTCAACTTGTTTCTATTGCGACATTTTGCTTCGCTACTCGAAACACTTATGTTTTAAGAGTGTTTTGTGCAGTTCAACTTGAATGTAACACCAGTGACTTTGCTTAATTTTGGTGGAACTACACAAAAGGAGATCGAGATTTGTTTCCTGTCTTCATGGCGAGTTGTTTCAAATCTTGGTCTCAACCACATGATGTGCAGTGTGCTTTGAGATGTTGTGCTACTTGTTTTGGTACTGTTTTAAATAAACATTGAATTGAAGCTATTGTATTGCTGTCTTTTCCCATTAAGTAGTGAACAAAAATGGGACCAACCCAGACGTGATGCTTGTTGCTTTGTTACAACAAATTCAGAATCACCCCCTTTATAAGCCAGTAATTGATGCCACTCTCAGAATTAACTACTGAATCTTATTTCAAAACTGCAACACTTGTTAGGGATTGAGGGGATTACCATTTTTGTGGCCACATGTTTCATCCTCCCTTATTAAACAGGGATATCTATTCAACTTGTTGCTACTGCGACATTTTGCTTAGCTACGCGAAACACTTTGCTTGATTTCAGTGCAACTGCACAAAACAAGATTGGATTTCCTATTCGTGTTGGCAGATTCGTATTTTATCTTGCCCGTCTCATGAAAGGTCAGTACAGGCCTTCATCCACATGATTGTGTCGTGTGCTTTGAGATGTTGTGCTACTTGTATTGGTATTGTTTTAAATAAATGTTGAATTGAAGCTATTGTATTGCCGTCTTTTCCCATTAAGTAGTGAACAAAAATGGGACCAACCCAGACATGATGCTTGTTTCTTTGTTTCAACAAACTCTGCATCACCCCTTTATAAGTAGATGGAAGCACATACTGTTGTTGCGCCCACTCTCCCCTGGAACTGTTTATGCTTTTCGTTAATCTAATGCCGCTGGTAAAATTAAGCAATGCCACTCTCAGAATTAATTAACTACTGAATCTTTGTTCAAAACTACAACACTTGTTAGGAATGGTACTATCTTGCTTTGTAGTTCTTTCTACATGTTTAACCAAGGTATTGTTAAGATAATGTCTCTGTTAAAATGAATCAGTTGCATTGTTTTAGGAATGGTACTTTTCTGCTTTGTCATTCTTTATACATGTTGAAACAAGGCATTGTTAAGATAATGTCTCAGTCAATATGAATGAATCACACTGATGGAGAATTGCTACTCTCATGCTTTGTTTCCCATTAAGATAGAGTAGATCAGTAGATGCTTTTCTTCTGGGAGTACAAGTCATCGACCGTTATTTCTCAGTAATTGTTTCCCTTATAACTATTGTTGCTTACAGGGATATCAAAATTAAAGCTCGGTTTTATTCCGACTTCGATTTTAGTTGAACTGCACAAAAGGAGCCAATGTGTAAGGCAAACTACTGCATTACTGGGTCCAGTTGGTCGTAACACTTTGCAGGAAGAAGCAGTCACTGTTTGCACTACATTACAGAAGGAATGACCGAGAAGCTTTACAGAGTATTATTAGACACCGGTGACATGACTAGTCTGCAGAGACCATTGGCAATTTAACAACACGTGGAGTGCCCTGGGCAAAAAGTGCCCAAACAAGTACAAGAAGCTACGACAGGACTCCACGACCATAGGCATTACATATTTTGAATGGGAAAAGCTTGTCAAAGTTTAATCATTGATGTTAGCAAGAAGACATTAGGTTAATATATTGGAATTGGAAAACCTTGTCAAAATTTGCTCATTGATGTTAGCCAGAAGACATGCATTTGATATTTTTGAGTGGGGCGCCCTTGCTGTGAGCAGCATCGAGTGTTTTTTAATATTCATGTGTTCAGTTTAGAAGTAAATAGTTATTCTGCTGAGATATTCCTGTGTTAAGAGTTTGTTCTGAATATTGTCTATGTAATGCCAGGCCTTGTGTTTGATTATAAAGTTGAGCTTGGAATGTTGTGGCATGCGGCATCACGAGCTGTTCACCGTGCCTCCTGAGAATAATGCTTCGTATTGTTTTGCATGTCGATCTAATGCCAGTGATTTGCTTGTTAAGAAGATCATCCTCTTCTATTGTTTCCGTGCTTAAGAAGTTCATCGTCGGATGTTTCATTCATAGCCTATATGACAAGTCGGGTAGGTTAGACGTGAAACCATATGATCTTCCGACCAACTCATGATATTAGGCCGTGATTGGATCGTCGTTTTCCAACCAAAACCGCTTGTAAAAATGACGCTTGTAAATTAAAGCAGATGGTCTTGGGCGAAGGCGCTTGGTTGGTCGATTTCGACTAGTAAAATATCGTAAGTACTTCACACACGATAAAAACGCTGAACGACACTCGGACGATTGCTAATCCAGCTGTTAGCTGCTGTTTCAGCCTTGCCCATGGATGGCATGATACGCACGTCATGCATGTATCATCTGGTAATGTCGTCCATATAGTAGTGCTCATAAAATATACACTGGTCTCTCAAATTACACGCGTAACCCGCCGGTTTTACTTACAGACCTCGGGCCCTCGGTTTCATTACGCCTGTATTTTACGCGTTGTTTCCGATGGCGAGTAAATTACACTTGTATGTTAATACAGGTTTGAAATAAACCAGAGCTCCCAAGCGCGGCCTTACCGTTTCATGCCGTCTTAGTTTCTCGAAGGTGCTCATAGGTGTCCGATGATCCTGGCTTCCTGAATGAGCAGCGGATGCTGTATCAGACCATCTGTAGGGCCCGCGAGGCTCTCTCCGTTGTCCTTCGAGTTGTTGCACTCGCCGTCGCGCCGAGCATTGTTAACATCATCAACGAACATGAGGATTCAGGAGATGACTTTATTTTGACTGGATGACACTAGGGACCCACTAGGGCCATAGCCGTACGTACGCAAGTGCCTCCTTATTATGTACAACTATTTTTTTGCTTTCTCCTGGTTTCCTGACATCACGGTCCCACACCATTATCAACCTATGTAGTCAATATAAACGAGAGAATTGCACAAGGTGCGGCTGACAGCTGGGACCAAGCAGCTCGAGCAGTATTTGTGTTTTTGAGGCGTGAGCACTGCAGAATTTTTCTTGGCGATGATTTCGTTGTTGTTCAGAGGAGAGCAAGGTATTAACTGGGCAGGCTGTGGCCCGTCTAGCCCAGGCCAGACACTAATTTTTTGAAGATGAAAATGGGTAGCCCAGCTATACGTCTTTTTGAGGAATACCCAGGCAAGGTCAACTTGTTATTCTCCGCCCCGCTCGGCTGCAAATATTTCCTAGGAGGGATGCATTAGGCTTAACAGGAAAATGGGCTTAAAAAATAATAAATGGGATGTAATTATAAAAACTGGGCAATAACTATAAAAAATGCACCAAACACGAAATTAGTTTGTAAAATATTATTTATGGATTTTGAAAATCTTAAATTTTCATTGTTGCGCGCGCAATGTTTTTTTGGATTTTTACGTAATACAAATTTATATTTAATCTGACTAGAAATTTCGGGATAAAAATATTTCAGATCCCATCAAAATGTGGGAAATTTTTATTGAATTCTGTCTTCAACGGTTGGTTGAAATTATTAATAGTTGGCCTAGCTAGAAAATGGGCTGTACTTTTAACAAACTATAAATGGGCTGTTGTAAATTCCATTAGAATTCAAAAATGGGCTGTACATTCTTACAAAACGCAAATGGGATATTAGTTCTCTGCCACACACTTGTGGGCCTACTTAGTGACGCATCCCCTAAAAAATAAGTTGACGCGTATGCAAGGCTTTGTCAACTTATTATAGTCAACACGCGATTCTAGCAGCAGTGGCCATTGGATGTCTATCCAACGGATGTCGTGCTTCTTCTTCAATCTCGGATATTCTTAGCTTCGGCCGCCCAAAAATGATTCCTCCCCCTGACATCTGGGGCGCACCGTTTCGGAGGCTGACCTGTGGGCCTACTAAGTTGGAGCGTACCAAGGGCTTTGTCAACTTAGTCAATATAAACGATTCTAGCTTCAGTGACCGTACGATGTCCATCCAACGGCCGTAGTGCTTCTTCAACCTCTGGCTTCTTGGTCCAGCCGCCCAAAGCAGCGCCAGTCGTGCCGCCTGCTCCTGCCTCCTGTGGCCGGCTGTGCTACCATGGAGGCCTCACCGCCCCCATACTACTCCCACCGCTAGCCAGGCCATCCCTCCACTCACCCACACCCCCTGTTATTCTGCGGCAACGGAAGCCTCACACCGCAGTCGAACCAGTGAACCCTCGTACTCCTCTCTGCGCGGGCTTCCACTGCTGCGTCTTCCCCGACTCCGCGTCGTTCCCTACCTAGGCCTCGCCGTCGTCCACCGCCCTGGTGCTCTCGGCGCGGCGTGGTCAACGTGGTCAACGACCGACTTCCATCGGAAGAGTACTGTACATGGAGAGGCTGACAGCTGGGTCCATGGCGGCCTCAAGGAAGTGCCTCCTTATTACGTGCAAAATAGTTATTCCTCCACCTGACAGCAGGGACCCATCGGACGGGCCACCTTATTTCGTGAAAAAATGTTTCCCCCTGACTGCCGGGACCCACCGGACAGGCCACCATATTTCACGAAAAAAACGTTCCCCCCGCTGTCAGCTTGGACCCACCGGAAGTGCCTCCTTATTACCCACAAAAAATGAATACTCCCCCTGCTAACTGGGACCCACCTTGGTGGGAGGCTGACTTGTGGGCCTAATAAGTTGACGGGGACGGAGGGCTTTGTCAACTTAGTCAATATGAACGATTCTAGCTCCAGTGACCATACGATGTCCATCCAACGGCCATAGTGCTTCTTCAACCTCTGGTCTTCTAGCTCCAGCCGCCCAAAGCAGCACCGGTCGTGCCGCCTGCTCCTGCCTCCCATGGGCGGCTGTGCTGCCGCGGAGGCCTCACCGCTGGCCATGCCCTGCGACGATGGCAGCCCCACACTGCAGCCGAACGAGTGAACCCTCATACTCCTCTTCACGTGGGCATCCACTGCCACGTCTTCACCGGCTCCGCGTCGTCCCCTTCCTCGCCGTCATCCACCGCCTTGGTGCTCTCGGCGCAGCGTGGTTAACGTGGTCAAGGAACAATTTCCATCGGACGTGGACTGTACGTGGAGAGGCTGACAGCTGGGTCCATGACGGCAGCAAGGAAGTGCCTCCTTATTAAGCGCAAAATAATTATTCCTCCACCGACAGCAGGGACCCACCGGACGGGCCACCGTATTTCGCAAAAAAAACGTTTCCCCCCTGACTGCTAGGACCCACCAGCTACACCTTCGCATGCAAGGAAGTGCGTCAGGGCAAAAAAAATGATTCGCCCCCTTGACTGCTGGGACCCAGCAGCTACATCTTCGCACGCAAGGAAGTGCGTATGGGCAAAAAAACCAAAACGATTCGCCCCCCTGACTGCTGGGACCCACCAGCTACATCTTCGCAGGCAAGGAAGTGCCTGACAGTTGGGACCCACCTGGTCAAAGTGTATGTAGCATTGTCATTCTGGTCGCGAACGTGTACGTACATATATACTGGTCGATGTAGAGGCACGTACGTGTCGTAGTAGAGGCGCGCATGTAGCATGTACACGTACATACATTGGCCAGGGTGCAAGAAAGAAAATATGGCCACGTACGTACATACGGGCAGGGTCTCAAATGGCTACTCGCGCATACGTACGACGAGGGCTCGAGTACATGGCTGGGTCGGAACGGAGAAACAATATCGTCGTCGTGTTCATGGGGAGGCAATGGAATGCGTCGTGTTCATGGGGAGGGGTGTGGCGTACCGCAAAACGGAGGAAACGGACCTCCTATGGTCGAAACGGGGGTCCTGTTGATCGGGAGGAGTGTGGCGTACCGCAAAACGGAGGAAACGGACCTCCTACGGTCGAAACGGGGGTCCTGTTGATCGGGAGGAGTGTGGCGTACCGCAAAACGGAGGAAACGGACCTCCTACGGTCGAAACGGGGGTCCTGTTGATCGGGAGGGGTGTGGCGTATCGCAAAACGGAGGAAACGGACCTCCTACGGTTGAAACAGGACCGTTGATCGGGAGGGGTGTGGCGTACCGCAAAACGGATGAAACGAACCTCCTACGGTCGAAACGGGGGTCCGGTTGATCGGGAGGGGTGTGGCGTACCGCAAAACGGACGAAACGGACCTCCTACAGTCGAAACGGGGGTCCTGTTCACCGGGAGGGGTGTGGCGTGATACGTCTCCAACGTATCTATAATTTTTGATTGCTCCATGCTATATTATCTACTATTTTGAATGTTTATTGGCTTTATTATACACTTTTATATCATTTTTGGGACTAACCTATTAACCGGAGGCCCAGCCCAGATTTGATGTTTTATGCCTACTTCGGTGTTTTGAAGAAAAGGAATATCAGACGAAGTCGAAACGGAACGAAATCAACTGGAGAAGTTATTTTTGGAAGGAAACACATTGATGGACTTGGACCCCACGTCAGAAGATACGGGAGCTGCCCACGAGGGTGGGGGGTGCGCCCACCCCCCTAGGGCGTGCCCCCTGCCTCGTGGGGCCCCCGTGGCTCCCCTGACGTGCTTCTTCTGCCTATATAAGTCCATATACCCTAAAACTTCTAGAACAGAGATTAGATCGGGAGTTCCGCCCCCAAAAGCCTCCGTAGCCACCAAAAGTCAATCGGGACCCTGTTCCGGCACCCTGCCGGAGGGAGGATCCCTCACCGGTGGCCATCTTCATCATCCTGGCGCTCTCCATGACGAGGAAGGAGTAGTTCTCCCTCGGGGCTGAGGGTATGTACCAATAGCTATGTGTTTGATCTCTCTCTCTCTCGTGTTCTTGAGATGATACGATCTTGATGTACCGCGAGCTTTGCTATTATAGTTGGATCCTATGTTTCTCCTCCCCCTCTTCTCTCTTGTAATGAATTGAGTTTCCCCTTTGGATTTATCTTATCGGATTGAGTCTTTAAAGACTTGAGAACACTTGATGTATGTCTTGGTGATCAACTTGCGGGTTTCGTGACATTGGGAACCTATGCATAGGGGTTGGCACACGTTCTCGTCGTGATTCTCCAGTAGAAACTTTGGGGCACTCTTTGAGGTTCTATGTGTTGGTTGAATAGATAAATCTGAGATTGTGTGATGCATATCGCATAATCATACCCACGGATACTTGAGGTGACATTGGAGTATCTAGGTGACATTAGGGTTTTTGGTTGATTTGTATCTTAAGGTGTTATTCTAGTATGAACTCTAGGGCTGTTTGTGACACTTATAGGATTAGCCCAACGGATTGATTGGAAAGAATAACTTTGAGGTGGTTTCGTACCCTACAATAATCTCTTCATTCGTTCTCCGCTATTAGTGACTTTGGAGTGACTCTTTGTTGCATGTTGAGGGATAGTTATGTGATCCAATTATGTTAGTATTGTTGAGAGAACTTACACTAGCGAAAGTATGAACCCTAGGCCTTGTTTCCTAGCATTGCAATACTGTTTGTGCTCACTTTTATCATTAGTTACCTTGCTGTTTTTATTATTTCAGATTACAAATACCTTTATCTACTATCCATATACCACTTGTTTCACCATCTCTTCGCCGAACTAGTGCACCTATACAATTTACCATTGTATTGGGTGTGTTGGGGACACAAGAGACTCTTTGTTATTTGGTTGCAGGGTTGCTTGAGAGAGACCATCTTCATCCTACGCCTCCTACGGATTGATAAACCTTAGGTCATCCACTTGAGGGAAATTTGCTACTGTCCTACAAACCTCTGCACTTGGAGGCCCAACAACGTCTACAAGAAGAAGGTTGTGTAGTAGACATCATGGCGTACCGCAAAACGGGACTCCACGGGATATTGTTCATCTTCACCGTTGACCTCCTCTAGCCTCCACGGGCTACCGTCGACCTCCTCCAGCCTCCACGGGCTCCTGTTCATCCAGCCTCCACCGCGCGCCCCTCCACCGTCTACTGTTCAACCACCCCTCCACCGTCTACTGTTCATCCAGCCCTCCACACCATGGGGTCCTGTTCAACCACCCCTCCACGGGCACCCCTCCACCATCTACTGTTCATCCAGCCCTCCATCACAACACGGGGTCCTGTTCATCCAGAGGCAACGCCACTGCTCACTGTTCATCCACCCCCCACAACACTCACTATTCATCCAATCGACCGGCTTCAGTTAGCAGCAGTAGCGAAGGAATCGCTCGATCGGGTTTAGTTAACAGCCATCGATGGATCGCTCGGGTTCAGTAATGTGTAGCCTGCAGTGCAATCGCTCGGGTTCAGTTAGAGACCAACGCCTCGCTCGGGTTCAGTTAGAGCCAACGCCTCGCACACACGCGCACACGTGTCCAAGATAAACGCGCATCGCTCGGCCCCCGACCTCCCACCGTAACTGGGAACTCCCTGAAATTTTCCTCGCCCTCGCTTCTACCATTGTTTTTTCCGTCATGGACGGTCCAAAGAATGTCATGCAGCTGCGTCTCCGGCCCGCCCAGGACGAAAAGCCCATTTTCTGTCATGATTTTTTGTCATACAAGTAGGAGTCCACCACATCTATGATGATACCGGGTTTGTCACAATTATCGTCATAGAAGTGTCATATGTATGACAAAAAAATTCGTTCGGCCCAAAATGTCACGGATGTGTCTTTTTTTGTAGTGCATAGGTTTAACTAAAGAAATGTCAGTGCATGTCACCGAAAATTATTCCATTGGAAACTATGTTCAAATACGAATAAAACAATATAATTTTTTGTGACATGCATTAACATTTAGTTAGTGAAATTTATGGTCAAAATTTAACACAAATTACTAAGGGGACCAGTAAACCAGGAGGGAGGTAGTAGTACGAGTAGCACAATATACGGTATAGAGGCTAGTACAAATTTAGAAATGGGGCAAGAAGTTACAAGGCTGTGCGACAGACTTTCTAGGCTACATGAGTAATACAAAATATAATTCCCATTGGACAACACTTTCACCAACAAGTACACACTTGAAGCCTAATTGATATATATATAGGGTATAACACCAACACTTAAATATTTATTTGCATATTCTCCATTGGAAACTAGGTATGTACAAAAAAATCACATTGAGGTATGCATATTTATATTTATATTTTTATATTGGGTTTTACACCAACACGTACATATTTATTTTCATATTTGCATCGAGGAATACTTATGTGTATATTTCATTGGTATAACATCAACACATACTTATTAAAATGTATGATATTTATGTGTATATTTTTATTGGTTATAACATAAACACATACAAATTTACGTAGGTATAATACCCACTAACTGGTATCTCAGTCTAATAACATATACACGTAGGTATCTCGGGTACATGTATATATATACACACCCAAATATAAGTGTTCAGACTATTTTTGTTTTGGAAAACAATCATTGACTATTTAGGATACTAGTACATGCAAACAAAACATGAAAAGTCATTATTTTATCAATTGTACACCATGCAGTAATGAATAGGACTTGCCATAACGGGCCTAGGTGCCTGGGCACCTAGGTGTCATATATACAGCCCGTCTATTATAATAATATTATCAGAATAGTTATTCTGATAACACTTTCGCACTGCATGCTCAACACGAGGGCACTGCACTTTCTTTAGCAAGAGCACTGCATTACAGAGACTAGTGAACTTCGCGTCGGTAAAAACTAAGCATAGTGTTTTTTCGGTACTATTTTCGCTCTAATTTTTTAATCGTTTATCGGAATGAGGCGTGTAATATACCGTTGGAAAGCTACGGATTAGGCGCAACTTCGCCATGTTGAACACTTTTCGAGATTCCCCGCGGTTTAAGAGCAGTTTCAAAAATGGTGCGGCCCACAAAGAGTGGTAGCGAGCGTTTTTTCGCATTTTTTCTAAACCGCTCATCAGAATGAGGCAAATGATAGATCCTTGGATAGATATCGTCGAGGCACATCTTTTACATATCTATTATTTTCTCTAATTCGTTACGGTTTAAGAGCAGTTTCAAATTTACTAAATCACGGAATTTTGTTTTTCAAATTTTCGGTAATGTTTTTGCTGTAGTTTTCTAACCGTTTGTCGAGGCATGTAATAGACCGTTGAAAAGCTATGGACAAGGCGCAACTTTCATGTGTTGAAATGTTTTTGAGATTCCTTATGGTTTTAAGTTAATTTTGAAAATCGTGCGGCGGACGACAAGTGGCAGCGGTCGTTTTTCATGAAATTTTTACAAGCCGCTGGTCGGAATGATTCAAACGATACGCCGTTGGAAAGATATCGATGAGGTGCAACATTTTCATGTAGAACACTCTCTCTAATTCTTTACGGTTTAAGAGGAATTTCGAATTTACCGAAATGCGGACACTCTGTTTTTCGTGACACCCAAATCGACATGGGTACTTCATCCGACTGAAAACCGCACTACATAGGACAGAAAAACCGCACTGCATCAGAGGGTAAGAGAAGTGCATGGTTTCTTTTATTCAAACATATTTTTTTGCAAGGATGAGAAAGTAGAGTGCACTTCTCATCGGGTGCGTGTGTGTGGGGGGGGGGGGACAGAATAACCGCACTGCGCACGTCAATCGAGCGCACTGCCGCGTTAGTGCGAGGCCGAGCCAGGGGGGAGAGGAACCCCCCACCCCCATCCCGCGTGAGGACCAGCCAGGAACAAGCCGTAGCAGGCGACGACGCGGCTTGCCGTGGTGTCGCATGCAGAGGCGAGTCCGTAACATGACTTGCCCCATTATCTATCTTTAGGGGTGTGTGGGTGCGTGTGGGGGGGGGACAGAATAACCGCACCGCACCAAAGGGCATAGTTGTACTGACACATCTTCCTTGTATGGACTTGCCCCCATTATCTATCTTTAGGGGTGTGTGGGTGCGTGTAGGGGGGGGGGCAGAATAACCGCACCGCACCAAAGGGCATAGTTGTACTGACACATCTTCCTTGTATGGACTTGCCCCCATTATCTCTCTTAGGGGTGTGTGGGTGCGTGTGTGTGGGGGAACAGAATAACCGCACTGCGCCTGTCAAACGAGCGCACTGCCGCGTTAGCGCGAGGCCGAGCCATGGGGGAGGGACCCCCTCCCCACCCCGGTGAGGCCGAGCCAGGAACGAGCCGTAGCAGGCGACGACGCGGCGTGCCGCGACGTGCACGGCGTCGCACAGCGGAGGTGAGTCTGTAACATGACTTTCCCCCATTATCTATCTTTAGGGGTGTGTGGGTGCATGTGGGGGGGGGGTGCAGAATAACCGCACCGCACCAAAGGGCATAGTTGTACTGACACATCTTCCTTGTATGGACTTGCCCCCATTATCTATCTTAGGGGTGTGTGGGTGCGTGTGGGGGGGAACAGAATAACCTTACTGCGCCTGTCAAACGAGCGCACTGCCGTGTTAGCGCGAGGCCGAGCCAGGGGGAGGGGGTCGGGACCCCCCTTCCCCATCCCGGCGAGGCCGAGCCAGGAACGAGCCGTAGCAGGCGATGACGTGGCGTGTCGTGGCATCACATGCGGAGGTGAGTCCGTAACATGACTTGCCCCCATTATCTATCTTTAGGGGTGTGTGGGTGCGTGTGGGGAGGGGGACAGAATAACCGCACTGCCCCTCGGCGCATAGTTGTACTGACACATCTTCCTTGTATGGACTTGCCCCCACTATCTATCTTAGGGGTGTGTGGGGTGCATGTGTGTGGGGGGGACAGAATGACCGCACTGCGCCTGTCAAACAAGCGCACTGCCGCGTTAGCGCGAGGCCGAGCCGGGGGAGGGGGGGAGGGACCCCCTCCCCCATCCCGGTGAGGCCGAGCCAGGAACGAGCCATAGCAGGCGACGACGTGGCGTGCCGCGGGGTCGCATGCAGAGGCGAGTCCGTAACATTACTTGCCCCCATTATCTATCTTTAGGGGTGTGTGGGTGCGTGTGTGGGGGGGGGGGGGGGGCAGAATAACTGCACTGCCCCTTAGTGCATAGTTGTACTGACACATCTTCCTTGTATGAACTTGCCCCATTATCTATCTTTTTAGGGGTGTGTGGGTGCGTGTGTGTGTGGGGGGGGGGGGGACAGAATAACCGCACTGTGGCTGTCAAACGAGCACACTGCCGCGTTAGCGCGAGGCCGAGCCGGGGGGGGGGGGATTGGGACACCCTCCCCCATCCCGACGAGGCCAGGCCAGGAACGAGCCATAGCAGGCGGCGACGCGGCGTGCCGTAGCGTCACATGCGGAGGCGAGTCTGTAACATGACTTTCCCCCGTTATCTATCTTTAGGGGTGTGTGGGTGCGTGTGGGGGGGGGGGGCAGAATAACTGCACTGCCCCTCGGTGCATAGTTGTACTGACACATCTTCCTTGTATGGACTTGCCCCCATTATCTATCTTTTTAGGGTTGTGTGGGTGCGTGTCGGGGGGGGGGCAGAATAACCGCACTGCGCCTGTCAAACGGGCGCACTGCCGCGTTAGCGCGAGGCCGAGCCAGGGGGGTAGGGGGGTCGGGACACCCCTCCCCCATCCCGGCGAGGCCGAGCCAGGAACGAGCCACTGCGTCGTCCCATGCAGAGGCGAGTCCGTAACATGACTTGCCCCCATTATCTATCTTAGGGGTGTGTGGGTGCGTCTAGGGTGGGGGGGACAGAATAACTAAACTGCGCCAGTCAAACAAGCACACTGCCGCGTTAGCGCAAGGCCGAGCCGGGGGGGTTGGGACCCCCTCCCCCATCCCGGCGAGGCAGAGCCAGGAACGAGCCGTAGTAGGCGACGACGCGGCATGCCGCGACGTCGCATGCGGAGGCGAGTCCGTAACATGACTTGCCCCCGCACCGCACCAAGGGGTATAGTTGTACTGACACATCTTCCTTGTATGGACTTTCCCCCGCACCGCACCGCACCGAGGTGCATAGTTGTACTGACACATCTCCGTAACATGACTTGCCCCCGCATCGAGGGGCATAGTAGTACATGATTTGCCCCCGTTATCTTATCTTTATTTTTAGGGGAAAACCAGCACCATTATGAATTATTGTTTCATTTGTACTTTTTGATAATTTTTATTGTACTAATGTGAGTTATTATTTGTACTTTAGCTGTTTGTTTTCTCCCTCTGTATTAATTTTTTATTGTATTTATTTTTTTATTGTATTTAACTTTTAATATTATCTTTGGTAATTGCCCAGAGATAGTGGGCTTCGCCACGGTTCTGGGCTTTAGCCGTCGGTTTTCTCCCACTCACCTTTCAACCTTCGCTCTCCCCCGTTCCGCTCCGCTCCCCTCTCCAAATTGATTCCTTCTTTGTTCCCCTCTTCTCGCTGAGAAGTTTCTTCTCCTGTTTCGCCGCGGGAGCGTCGGCCGACGGGTTGAACCCCAGGGGTGGAGGTCTGGGTGCTCTGTTTGCTCCTTTTGGTCTGCAATTGACTTCCCTTGCGTCCTCTTATGTATAGATTTTCCCTCTATTTCTAAGCTCTTGCTCTCTTGCTGACTCAGGCTGGATTCGCAAGGGTTCCTTTGCTCTTGAACAAGCGGTTGCCGACAGTGATACTCGATTCCGTGGCGGATTTTGTGTTTGCTTGTAAGAGTTTTGCTTTGTATGGCGTGCTTTGTTTCTGAAATAGGTCACAGCCCTAATTTTTGTTCATGTGTCTTGCAGATCTGGTTCGGCAGATTTTAGGTCTGTAGATCTCAATGGGTACATCATCCAGTCCGGACAAGTTGAATGCAGGTGATTTTCCCTGTAATTTGGATGATGTTTTAACAGATCTGGTTTTTTGGTTGTATAGGTGTTGTCGTATTGACTTTATAAGTTGTATGTATTTTGATAGCTGTTAATTTTTCCCTGGATTGTGTTGTGTGTATGGTTTTGGCGGTTGATGTGACCTACAGACAGTTTGTAGTACTGATCACCATCTGTATTTTGAACTGATGTCCTGGCATTTGAATAGGTTGTAGTAGTCCGTGAAGAACTGGTATCATTCTGAAGTTTGTTGTGCTAGTGGTGGGTTCATATTGTTTTATTGGGTTTACTTGAAGTGTACATATAGTTGAACTGATTGCTTGTTCATGTACTTTTTTGCTAATTATGATGTTGTTGCAGATGTTGGAGTGCAGGTGCCTCCTGATTCTGAAAAATCAGAACGCTTTCAAGATCTTGTGAATGTTATTTTTGAGACACCAAATCCGCTAGAAGAACTTGTGGATGTTGCTGGTGTTTCCCTTATATTTGCTCTTTTTTATCAGCCTTGAATACATAAATATGCTTAGCTACATCAATTGTTCCTTTTGTTTTGTGTCTGATGCTATGCGCTTTATTTATCTTTTCTCTGCAATGTTAATTGTGTTTTGATTTTATATGTGCGTGCTTATGTTTGGTGGTTTATGCAGTTAATGACAACCATGGTGCTCCCGAGGACATTGTTGACGTTGTCAAAGATATTAACGATGGAATGTATTCTCTTAACGTTGATGATGTTGATGGAAGCTTGTAGTTGTTTGTTACTCAGTCACAGAGTGTTGATGGCGCTGAGCCTGTTACTCAGGCTGAGGATGTTCCTATGCAGTTACAGCTCGAGGATGAAAGGATAGGAAAGAAGAAGTGTGATTTTGAAAGGAGAAAGGAGTTGGAACGACGTCAAAAGGCTGCCTGTGTTCAACAAAGCGATCGGGATCTTGCTCAAGCTCCAGAAGGTGTAGGTGATGAAGGTGGTGGCGCGGCCTTTTTAACTGTTGATACTGGATCTCATGGAAGTGACATGCCTATGAAGACAAACCTGATGCAAACTCGTTTGACGCAAGTGTTTACTCGTGATGCAGTTAAGGAGGAGAAAGTTGTTTTGAAGAGGAAGATGTTAGATCGAAATCCTAATGGCACACAGAGGCATAGCCCATGTGTGAAAGCCGGTTCCCAACCTGGTAATAGCAAAACTGATGGGGATAGTTGTTGGGGAACGTTGCAGAATTTTAAAATTTTCTATGCATCACCAAGATCAATCTATGGAGTCATCTAGAAACGAGGGAAAGGGGAGTGCATCTACATACCCTTGTAGATCGCGAGCGGAAGCGTTCAAGAGAACGGGGTTGATGGAGTCGTACTCTTCGTGATCCAAATCACCGATGACCTAGCGCTGAACGGACGGCACATCCACGTTCAACACACGTACGGTTGGGAAGACGTCTCCTCCTTCTTGATCCAGCAAGGGGAAGGAGAGCTTGATGAAGATCCAGCAGCATGACGACGTGGTGGTGGAAGCAGCGGTGATCTCGACAGGGCTTCGCCAAGCTCCAACGAGAGAGAGAGAGGTGTTACAAGGGGAGAGGGAGGCGCCAGGGACTTGGTGCGGCTGCCCTCCCTCCCCCCCACTATATATAGGGTCCCTAGGGGGGCGCCGGCCCTAGGAGATGGGATCTCCAAGGGGGGGTCGGCGCCCAAAGGGGGCTTGCCCCCCAAGCCAAGTGGGGCGAACCCAACCCCTAGGGTTTCCAACCCTAGGCGCGGGGGGAGGCCCATGGGGGGCGCACCAGCACACCAGGGGCTGGTTCCCCTCCCACTTCAGCCCATGGGGCCCTCCGGGATAGGTGGCCCCACCCGGTGGACCCCCGGGACCCTTCCGGTGGTCCCGGTACAATACCGATTACCCCCGAAACATTCCCGATGGCCGAAACCAGACTTCCTATATAAATCCTCACCTCCGGACCATTCCGGAACTCCTTGTGACGTCCGGGATCTCATCCAAGACTCCGAACAACTTTCGGGTCACCGCATACTAATATCTCTACAACACTAGCGTCACCGAACCTTAAGTGTGTAGACCCTACAAGTTCGGGAGACACGCAGACATGACCGAGACGACTCTCCAGTCAATAACCAACAGCGGGATCTGGATATCCATGTTGGCTCCCACATGCTCCTCGATGATCTCATCGGATGAACCACGATATCGAGGATTCAATCAATCCTGTATTCAATTCCCTTTGTCAATCGGTATGTTACTTGCCCGAGATTCGATCGTCGGTATCCCAATACCTCGTTCAATCTCGTTACCGGCAAGTCACTTTACTCATACCGTAAAGCATGATCCCGTGACCAAACACTTGGTCACTTTGAGCTCATTATGATGATGCATTACCGAGTGGGCCCAGAGATACCTCTCCGTCATACGGAGTGACAAATCCTAGTCTTGATCCGTGTCAACCCAACAGATACTTTCGGGAATACCTGTAGTATACCTTTATAGTCACCCAGTTACGTTGTGACGTTTGGTACACCCAAAGCACTCCTACGGCATCCGGGAGTTACACGATCTCATGGTCTAAGGAAATGATACTTGACATTGGAAAAGCTCTAGCAAACGAACTACATGATCTTGTGCTATGCTTAGTTTTGGGTCTTGTCCATCACATCATTCTCCTAATGATGTGATCCTGTTATCAATGACATCTAATGTCCATAGTCAGGAAACCATGACTATATATTGATCAACGAGCCAGTCAACTGGAGGCTCACTAGGGACATGTTGTGGTCTATGTATTCACACATGTATTACGATTTCCGGATAACACAATTATAGCATGAACAATAGACAATTACCATGAACAAGGAAATATAATAATAACCATATTATTATTGCCTCTAGGGAATATTTCCCACAGTCTCCCACTTGCACTAGAGTCAATAATCTAGTTACAGTGTGATGAATCGAACACCCATAGAGTTCTGGTGTTGATCATGTTTTGCTCGCGGAAGAGGTTTAATCAACGGATCTGCGACATTCAGATCCGTATGTACTTTGCAAATATCTATGTCTCCATCTTGAACATTTTCATGAATGGAGTTGAAGCGACGCTTGATGTGCCTGGTCTTCTTGTGAAACCTGGGCTCCTTGGCAAGGGCAATAGCTCCAGTGTTGTCACAGAAGAGAGTGATTGGCCCCGACGCATTGGGTATGACTCCTAGGTCGGTGATGAACTCCTTCATCCAGATTGCTTCATGCGCTGCCTCCGAGGCTGCCATGTACTCCGCTTCACATGTAGATCCCGCTACGACGCTTTGCTTGCAACTGCACCAGCTTACTGCCCCACCATTCAAAATATACACGTATCCGGTTTGTGACTTAGAGTCATCCAGATCTGTGTCGAAGCTAGCGTCGACGTAACCCTTTACGATGAGCTCCTCGTCACCTCCATATACGAGAAACATATCCTTAGTCCTTTTCAGGTACTTCAGGATGTTCTTGACCGTTGTCCAGTGTTCCATGCGGGGATTACTTTGGTACCTTCCTACGAAACTCACGTCAAGGTTTACATCAGGTCTGGTACACAGGATGGCATACATGATAGACCCTATGGCTGAGGCATAGGGGACGACACTCATCTTTTCTCTATCTTCTGCCGTGGTCGGACATTGAGCTGAGCAAAATTTCACACCTTGCAACACAGGCAAGAACCCCTTCTTGGACTGATCCATATTGAACTTCTTCAATATCTTATCAAGGTATGTGCTTTGTGAAAGACCTATGAGGTGTCTCGATCTATCTCTATATATCTTGATGCCTAATATGTAAGCAGCTTCTCCAAGGTCCTTCATTGAAAAACACTTATTCAAGTAGGCCTTAATACTATCCAAAAGTTCTATATCATTTCCCATCAAAAGTATGTCATCCACATATAATATGAGAAATGCTACAGAGCTCCCACTCACTTTCTTGTAAAAGCAGGCTTCTCCATAAGTCTGCATAAACCCAAACACTTTAATCATTTCATTAAAGCGAATGTTCCAACTCTGAGATGCTTGCACCAGCCCATAGATGGAGCGCTGGAGCTTGCATACCTTGTTAGCATTCTTAGGATTGAAAAAACCTTCCGGCTGCATCATATACAATTCTTCCTTAAGAAAGCCGTTAAGGAATGTTGTTTTGACGTCCATTTGCCATATCTCATAATCATAGTATGCGGCAATTGCTAACATGATTTGGACAGAGTTTAGCTTCGCTACGGGTGAGAAGGTCTCATCATAGTCAACCCCTTGAACTTGTCGATAACCCTTAGTAACAAGTCGAGCCTTATAGATGGTAACATTACCATCCACGTCCGTCTTCTTGAAGATCCATTTATTCTCCATCGCTCGCCGATCATTGGGCAAGTCTGTCAAAGTCCATACTTTGTTTTCATTCATGGATCCTATGTCGGATTGCATGGCTTCAAGCCATTTGTTGGAATCTGGGCCCGCCATTGCTTTTTCATAGTTCGAAGGTTCACCGTTGTCTAACAACATGATTTCCATGACAGGGCTGCCATACCATTCTGGTGTGGAACATGTCCTTGTGGACCTTCGAAGTTCAGTAGTAACTTGATCCGAAGTACCTTGATCATTATCATTAACATCCTCTCTAGTCGGTGCAGGCACCACAGGAACATCTTCCTAAGCTGCGCTACTTTCCAGTTCAAGAGGCAGTATTTCATCGAGTTCTACTTTCCTCCCACTTACTTATCTCGAGAGAAACTCTTTCTCCAGAAAGGACCTATTGTTGGCAACAAAGATCTTGCCTTCGGATCTGAGGTAGAAGGTATACCCAATGGTTTCCATAGGGTATCCTATGAAGACGCACTTTTCCGACTTGGGTTCGAGCTTTTCAGGTTGAAGTTTCTTGACATAAGCATCGCATCCCCAAACTTTTAGAAACGACATCTTAGGTTTCTTTCCCAACCATAATTCATACGGTGTCGTCTCAACAGATTTAGACGGTGCCCTATTTAAAGTGAATGTAGCTATCTCCAGAGCGTATCCCCAAAATGATAGCGGTAAATCAGTGAGTGACATCATAGATCGCACCATATCCAATAGAGTGCGATTACGACGTTCAGACACACCGTTACGCTGAGGTGTTCCAGGCGGCATGAGTTGTGAAACGATTCCACATTTCCTTAAGTGCGTACCAAAACCGTGACTTAAATATTCTCCCCCACGATCTGATCGTAAGAATTTTATCTTTCGGTCATGTTGATTCTCTACCTCATTCTGAAATTCATTTAAGTCTTCAAAGGTCATAGACTTGTGTTTCATCAAATAGACATACCCATATCTACTTAAGTCATCAGTGAGAGTGAGAACATAACGATAGCCACCGCGAGCCTCAACGCTCATTGGACCGCACACATCAGTATGTATAATTTCCAATAAGTTGGTTGCTCGCTCCATTGTTCCAGAGAACGGAGTCTTGGTCATTTTACCTATGAGGCACGGTTCACACGTGTCAAATGATTCTAAATCAAGAGACTCTAAAAGTCCATCTGTATGGAGCTTCTTCATGCGTTTGACACCGATGTGACCAAGGCGGCAGTGCCATAGGTATGTAGGACTATCATTATCAACCTTACATCTTTTGGTATTCACACTATGAATATGTGTAACATCACGTTCGAGATTCATTAAGAATAAACCATTGACCAGCGGGGCATGACCATAAAACATATCTCTCATATAAATAGAACAACCATTATTCTCGGATTTAAATGAGTAGCCATCTCGTATTAAACGAGATCCAGATACAATGTTCATGCTCAAAGCTAGCACTAAATAACAATTATTGAGGTTTAAAACTAATCCCGTAGGTAAATGTAGAGGTAGCGTGCCGACGGCGATCACATCGACCTTGGAACCATTCCCGACGCGCATCGTCACCTCGTCCTTCGCCAGTCTCCGCTTATTCCGCAACTCCTGTTTTGAGTTACAAATGTGAGCAACCGCACCGGTATCAAATACCCAGGAGCTACTACGAGTACTGGTAAGGTACACATCAATTACATGTATATCACATATACCTTTAGTGTTGCCGGCCTTCTTGTCCGCTAAGTATTTGGGGCAGTTCCGCTTCCAGTGTCCCTTTCCCTTGCAATAAAAGCACTCAGTCTCAGGTTTGGGTCCATTCTTTGACTTCTTCCCGGCAACTGGTTTATCGGGCGCGGCAACTCCCTCGCCGTCCTTCTTGAAGTTATTCTTACCCTTGCCTTTCTTGAAACTAGTGGTTTTATTGACCATCAACACTTGATGTTCCTTTTTGATTTCTACCTCCGCTAATTTCAGCATTGAAAATACTTCAGGAATAGTTTTCACCATCCCCTGCATATTGTAGTTCATCACAAAGCTCTTGTAGCTAGGTGGGAGCGACTGAAGGATTCTGTCAATGACTGCCTCGTCCGGGAGGTTAATGTCTAGCTGGGACAGGCGGTTGTGCAACCCAGACATTTTGAGTATGTGCTCACCGATAGAACTATTTTCCTCCATCTTACAACTATAGAACTTGTCGGAGACTTCATATCTCTTGACCCAGGCATGAGCTCGGAAAACCATTTTTAGCTCTTCGAACATCTCATATGCTCCGTGTCGCTCAAAACGCTTTTGGAGCCCCGATTCTAAGTTGTAAAGCATGCCGCACTGAACGAGGGAGTAATCGTCAATAGGTGACTGCCAAGCGTTCATAACGTCTTGGTTCTCTGGGATGGGAGCATCACCTAGCGGTGCTTCTAGGACATATGCTTTCCTGGTAGCTATGAGGATGATCCTCAGGTTCCGGACCCAGTCCATATAGTTGCTGCCATCATCTTTCAGCTTGGTTTTCTCTAGGAACGCGTTGAAGTTGAGGTTGACATGAGCGTTGGCCATTTGATCTACAAGATATTTTGCAAAGGTTTTTAGACTAAGTTCAGGATAATTAAGTTCATCTAATCAAATTATTTAATGAACTCCCACTCAGACAGACATCCCTCTAGTCATCTAAGTGATACATGATCCGACTCAACTCGACCGTGTCCGATCATCACGTGAGACGGACTAGTCATCATCGGTGAACATCTCCATGTTGATCGTATCTTCCATACGACTCATGTTCGACCTTTCGGTCTCTTGTGTTCCGAGGCCATGTCTGTACATGCTAGGCTCATCAAGTCAACCTAAGTGTTTTGCATGTGTAAATCTGGCTTACACCCGTTGTATGTGAACATTAGAATCTATCACGCCCGATCATCACGTGGTGCTTCGAGACAACGAACTTTCGCAACAGCGCACAGTTAGGGGGAACACTTTCTTGAAATTATTGTGAGGGATCATCTTATTTACTACCGTCGTTCTAAGCAAATAAGAAGCAAAAACATGATAAACATCACATGCAATCAAATAGTGACATGATATGGCCAATATCATTTGCTCCTTTTGATCTCCATCTTCGGGGCGCCATGATCATCATTGTCACCGGCATGACACCATGATCTCCATCATCATGATCTCCATCATCGTGTCTTCTTGAAGTTGTCTCATCATCTATTACTTCTACTACTATGGCTAACGGTTTAGCAATAAAGTAAAGTAATTACATGACGTTTAAGTTGACACGCAGGTCATAAATAAATTAAGACAACTCCTATGGCTCCTGCCGGTTGTCATACTCATCGACATGCAAGTCGTGATTCCTACTACAAGAACATGATCAATCTCATACATCACATATATCATTCATCACATCCTTTTGGCCATATCACATCACATGGCACATGCTGCAAAAACAAGTTAGACGTCCTCTAATTGTTGTTGCAAGTTTTTTACGTGGCTGCTATAGGTTTCTAGCAAGAACATTTCTTACCTACGCCAAAACCACAACGTGATATGCCAATTTCTATTTACCCTTCATAAGGACCCTTTTCATCGAATCTGATCCGACTAAAGTGGGAGAGACAGACACACGCTAGCCACCTTATGCAACTAGTGCATGTCAGTCGGTGGAACCAGTCTCACGTAAGCGTACGTGTAAGGTCGGTCCGAGCCGCTTAACCCCACGATGCCGCCGAATCAAGATAAGACTAGTAATAGCAAGCAAATTGACAAAATCAACACCCACAACAACCTGTGTTCTACTCGTGCATAGAAACTACGCATAGACCTGGCTCATGATGCCACTGTTGGGGAACGTTGGAGAATTTTAAAATTTTCTATGCATCACCAAGATCAATCTATGGAGTCATCTAGCAACGAGGTAAAGGGGAGTGCATCTACATACCCTTGTAGATCGCGAGCAGAAGCGTTCAAGAGAACGGGGTTGATGGAGTCATACTCGTCGTGATCCAAATCACCGATGACCTAGCGCCGAACGGACGACACCTCCGCATTCCACACATGTACGGTTGGGAAGACGTCTCCTCCTTCTTGATCCAGCAAGGGGAAGGAGAGGTTGATGAAGATCCAGCAGCACGACGGCGTGGTGGTGGAAGCAGCGGTGATCTCGGCAGGGCTTCGCCAAGCTCCAATGAGAGAGAGAGAGGTGTTACGAGGGGAGAGGGAGGCGCCAGGGACTTGGTGCGGCTGCCCTCCCTCCCCCCACTATATATAGGGTCCCTAGGGGGGCGCCGGCCCTAGGAGATGGGATCTCCAAGGGGGGGCCAAAGGGGGCTTGCCCCCCAAGCCAAGTGGGGCGCCCCCCACCCCTAGGGTTTCCAACCCTAGGCGCAAGGGGAGGCCCATGGGGGGTGCACCAGCCCACCAGGGGCTGGTTGCCCTCCCACTTCAGCCCATGGGGCCCTCCGGGATAGGTGGCCCCACCCGGTGGACCCCCGAGACCCTTCCGGTGGTCCCGGTACAATACCGATTACCCCCGAAACTTTCCCGATGGCCGAAACCGGACTTCCTATATAAATGTTCACCTCCGGACCATTACGGAACTCCTCGTGACATCCGGGATCTCATCCGGGACTCCAAACAACTTTCGGGTTACCGCATACTAATATGTCTACAACCCTAGCGTCACCGAACCTTAAGTGTGTAGACCCTACGGGTTCGGGAGACACGCAGACATGACCGAGACGACTCTCCAGTCAATAACCAACAGCGGGATCTGGATATCCATGTTGGCTCCCACATGCTCCTCGATGATCTCATCGGATGAGCCACGATGTCGAGGATTCAATCAATCCCGTATTCAATTCCCTTTGTCAATCGGTATGTTACTTGCCCGAGATTCGATCGTCGGTATCCCAATACCTCGTTCAATCTCGTTACCGGCAAGTCACTTTACTCGTACCGTAATGCATGATCCTGTGACCAAACACTTGGTTACTTTGAGCTCATTATGATGATGCATTATCGAGTGGGCCCAAAGATACCTCTCCGTCATACGGAGTGACAAATCCCAGTCTTGATCCGTGTCAACCCAACAGATACTTTCGGGGATACCTGTAGTATACTTTTATAGTCACCCAGTTACGTTGTGATGTTTGGTACACCCAAAGCACTCCTACGGCATCCGGGAGTTACACGATCTCATGGTCTAAGGAAATGATACTTGACATTGGAAAAGCTCTAGCAAACGAACTACACGATCTTGTGCTATGCTTAGGATTGGGTCTTGTCCATCACATCATTCTCCTAATGATGTGATCCCATTATCAATGACATCTAATGTCCATAGTCAGGAAACCATGACTATCTATTGATCAACGAGCGCCAGTCAACTAGAGGCTCACTAGGGACATGTTGAGGTCTACGTATTCACACATGTATTACGATTTCCGGATAACACAATTATAGCATGAACAATAGACAATTACCATGAACAAGGAAATATAATAATAACCATATTATTATTGCCTCTAGGGCATATTTCCAAAAATAGTGTTGCTGTGAAGATTGGTCCAAGCAAACTTGGTGGCTCCCCCGTCCGTCGTAGTCCATGGGTTTTGACAAATAAGAAGCCTTCTTCACCTCATCTTCCAGAGCACTCATTGTTGAAAGAAAATAATAAGCGTAAAGTTCATCCTGCGAAGGTGAACAAAGGTGTGAAGAAGCGTGCTCGTGTCGAAGATGAAGATGTTGTATCTGAAGAAGATGATATCGAAGTTGATTCTGAAGATGAATTTGTAGTGGTACGTGTTTTGTACTGTATGTGACTAACTACTTGTACTTGCAATGATTTAATTGTGTCTGGGCTGCTATGCTGGCCAGGCAAGGCTGGTCATTGTTTGCATCAATCGAGGGTGGTACTGATGTTGTTTCAAGGGTTGAACTTGAGCAATCTTTTCTTTTTTCTACTTGCTTTCATATGCTTGTTTTGTTTTCTATATTCATTTATTTAGTGTGTGTCTTCTTTATTTTCAATTATGACCAGTTAGCATTATGAGTCCGGTCAAGCCGGTGGGAGGCAATGCCGGAAAAGTTGCCTTGGATGAAGGTGACCAACGGAAATTGAACTTGACTGTGCAATGTTCGTTGGGGGAGGTTGAAGCTTGTGCTAAATTGCTTGAGAGTCGGCATGTGGCTAGGGTTTGTGTAGCTGGTTTTGGTTCTATCTTCAATTGGAGGGTGAAGTCTAACATTTCCCGCCCTCTGATAGGAGTTTTGTACCTGACGATAGATCCTGATACGAAGACTCTTGACATGGGTGAGGCTAATAAGAAGCTTCGCATCACTAGCGATGGTATACAACAATTATTTGGGTTCCCTCATGGTGGTTGTTCTCCGCCAAGGCCGTCAGAGGATGGATATGACGATGCTCTGAAGAAGTTAAGATCGGAGCTTGACATTAGCAGGAACAAAGATATCAAGACAAAGGATTTGAGGAATAAGTTCAAGGTGCTCGTCAAGGATCCTAGCAAAGATGACCTTGCTCTAAAAGTGTTCTTCATTATTGTGTTTATGAAGGTTGTGTTGCCTGGTGCCGCCCCGCGTGTTTCCAGAGAGGCAGCAATGTTTGAGGGTCTCGTCTTTGAGGACATGGCTAATATGGATTATTGTCAGCTGATGGTTGATGAGCTTAGAAGGGCTGTTGCCAGGTACCAAGATGGAGTTACCCTTGGGAAGGCAATCACAAGATGTGCTATAGGGCCTGTACTAATGTACCTTGACTGCCTTATCCGTGGCAAGACTGTGGAGCCTGACATGCGAGTCCCCCGCATATGTTTCATGGATCCTGTCAAGCTTTCTGATCTGGTTGATGCAGATTTGATAAAAAAAGGCAATGCAGATCCAAAGACATGGGTGTTTGGGAAGCTTCCGGTGAGTTTTATTTCTTTCGTGTCTTGCAGACCTTTTTTTATTTAGGTATTAGCTATTTTTGCTGGAGTGAACATGTGTCCCGCAGATTTACCTATTTAGATTTTGTCATTTCTTATTCTTTGTGAGGTTTAGGTACGATTTTAGTACTGTTGCTTCATGTGTGGTTGAACTAAATATCTTTGTTCAACTGTCCCGTCGGTAAATACTAACACATTGACACTGACAGTTAAATATTTATAGTGTTGTTGATTTAAATCTGTTAGTACCATGTTTTATTTTTCCCTGTGTGTTGCATTGATTAATTAACTCTTTTTCCCTCTTGTTTGTAGTGGAAAACTCAAGAGGAGGTTGTTTTTTTCGAGTGTATAAACGGCCAGTCCTGGAGATGCCGTCATCTCAGGTTCCTGAGTTTTCATCTCTGCATGATGAGTTGAGAGATGGCCGTGGTGTTGAGGGTGCTGGTTATGTTCCCCCTGGCCCTAGTAATGCTAGTACTTCACAGAGGTAGGGTTTTGGTATTGATGTTGTTGTTTCTGCGTTGGAGCGCACTAAGCATATTTTAAGTAATGTGTGTTCTGAGATGCAAAAGGTCCCAACAACAGTTGAGCGTCTGAGCTGTATCAATGGTATCCTTCCTGAAGGTCATCAATTTAACGCTGAGGAAGCAGTGGACTATATTGAGATGGAGAGAATTTTTGTTGGTGATATGCATGACGGTGCTGCTGATCTAGTTCAGAGCTCGGTTCGTCTGTTGAACAACATGAAGCGTTTCAAAACTATGTAGCACTCTCGCTGCAAGCCATATGAAGAAATTGCAGATGTTGTTATCAGGTAGATTGAGCAGGATGAGGCTGCTGCCACTGACAGCAGGGCTGGTGATGGTACCGAGGCTAATGTTTCTGATCACGAAACAAATGATGTTGGCTTGGAGCGCCCTGTTGTTGATGTGAGTCAGTCCTCAGTGTTTGCAATTTTTACTATGTTGTTCTGCTGTCAGTATTGTAGTTGAACTTTGTCATCTTCATCTGTTTATTAATTTTTCTTCCATGCAGATTGAGTAGGATGAGGCTGCTGCCACCGACAGCAGGGATGATGATGGTACTGAGGCTAATGTTTCTAATCACCATCCGAACGATGTTGGCTTGGAGCACCCTGTTGTTGATGTGAGTCAGTCCTTGGTGTTTGTATGTTTTTACTATGTTGTTCTGCTGTCAGTATTGTAGTTGAACTTCCTCATCTTCATCTATTTATTAATTTTTCTTTTCATGCAGGAGACCAGTCATAATGTTGAGGCTGCTGTTGACGGCGGAGTTAATGATCTATCTACTAATAAGTGCAAGGTTGTTTTAATTTTTATTGTGTTTATACATATTTCTTGAATTTTCATGCGAACCAATGTGCCTTGCTTGTTCATTCTTCTATCCCACACCGTTAAGAGTTTGCAGGTGATACCTACCTTTTTTGTTACCGTGGTTTAATTCCTTGTGTTTATTTTTGCTAATAATAGCATTGTTTTTTTGCTTCATTACATATGAATCAGGGTCCTGTTGTTGGCGACGAGCCTTGTTCGCCCGTTGGTGATGTTCCTTTGAATGTTAGCAGGAGCAAGATCAATGATGTTGTTGTGAATGCTTCTAAGGTTTGTTTTTCCGTGCACCTCAGCTTATTTTTTATTGTTAGTTTTGCTCATATTATTCACTTTTTCTGAATTTTTATTTCTTCAGATGACTGATGTTGAGCATGAGGCTGTCGTTAGTGGTGGAGATGATGCTTGTGGTGTTCCATTGAGTAGTGGGCGCGATGTTGGTACCAAAGTTGTTGATGAAGTTGTTGGTGCTGCCAGCATACTTGATGCCAGATCGTCTGGTGTTGGTATTGCTGGGAATGAAAATGTTTCTGATTGTGAAGATTTGCCGCTGGAGAATTTCCCTCCTGGAGGTCTTGATTACAGTGATGTATTGGAAGATGCCTCTAGCGTGGAGGAGGTGCCATCCGAGGATGATGATTTACTTCTGTCCATTTCTTCTGGCCCCTTGACACAGGAGGTGCTCGTGTCATCCCAGGATTTTCTTTCTACAGACCCTGAAAGCGCAGCGATATTGGTGTCCTCTCAAGATCTCCCATCGTCAAACCCTGAAACTGGAGGCATATTGGTCTCATCACAGGAACTACCGTCGTCATCAAACGCTGATAGTGCAGGTAAGGACTTGTAAATGAGGCGTACTTATCAATTTTGGCATTTTGGACATGTTCACTTGTAGTGCTTGAACTTATTATTTTCCTTCTTTTTCTGCAAGCAGAAAGTGGTAATGTTGTTAAGGTTGATATGTTTTTCTTCGCTGTTACGAGGTTGCGCACGAACCGTATGAAATGGTTAGTCTGGGACTTTGCCCGTACCATTTTTGTCTCTTTTTCTTTCTCTCATATGATTATTGTGGTTATTGGAGTAGTTTTAATTCATCTAATCTTTTGTGGTTTCATAGTCACAAGCCGATGTTTCAAAATGAAGAATGTGATGCCAGTGTTGGTTCTATTGCTAAAGCGTTTGTCCCCACTGGCATGCTCAACTCAGACAGTGCTGACATTGTTTTATATTCTCTACGTCAGAAGTACCAAGACACTGACAAGTTGATAGTTCCCAGATGGTTGACGGTCACTATTTTGCTTTATAGATAGGATGATAACTTGTTTTGCCAAATTTCTAACTATTGTTGTTCTTTTTGTACAACATACCAAGATCCGTGATGGAAATATTGATTCCAATGTGCTAAATTGGTTCACGAGATCAGGGGCTGATGGTTTTGACCAAGTAGGTGAAACTTAAACTTTTTGTACTCACAAACTAGAACTGTCATGTTTTCTTGCAAGTTTGGTAGGTGGGGGAGTGAACTTGAGTAGCCTACTTTTACGCCTGAACTTATGAATGATGTGTGCTTCTTTTTTGAAAGTTGAACTTATTGTCGCAAGGAAATTGAACTAATATGTTTGTTGCAATATAAACTTGAGTAGCATTTATTTTTTGTAGTGTTTTGCTTACTCAATTAGAACTTATGATTATCTAATTTTTTTTTGTACTTCTGAATTTCAATTTCCTTCTTTTATTTTATTGTTTGGAGGCTGAATTTTTTGTTTCATTATGATTTCTTAAATTCATTTTTCCTCTGTGATTTTTTTGTCAGCTTCTTTTCCCTACTTTTGACCCGCCGTCATTTGCGGCTCCCATGAAGCCTAGCGACGTATTTGGGCATTGGTGCTTGATTGTTCTGAATTTGAGGTTCATCGTTTTGAGTGTCTTGATTCACTGCGCGATGAAACTTGGAGTGATGCAGTTAGATTCTTAAGGACTATGACAGATAACATCAAGAAGCTTTGGAAGGAGTCCAGCATAGACAGGGCCAAACCGTTCTGGCTGGTGCATATTGATGGTTTCTCTTGCAAGTTTGTGTGGGTGCCGCATCAAAAAAACACATGAGTATCCGTTTTTAATGATTTTTTGTTAGTTGTTTTTGTTGCTGGGAGGGTGGTGTTCCTCTATTTTCGGATTCGTGATGTACCCTTTTGTATTTTTCTTTTGTTAACAGGCATGATTGTGGATTCTTTATGCTACAAAGCTGCAAGACCTATCATTTCCGGGAGGATGGAGTGATTGAAATGTTGGATTATAGCAATGAAGACATTCTTGACATTAGGAAGACTTTCCTGTATACCTGTGCAACTAGTGATCTGTTTGATGTTGACTTTCGTGGTTTGTTTGGCATCGAACCCTATACGTAATGCAAGTCCTTTTGTAATTTTTTGCACCTTGTAATTCTTGATTGGTATTGTCATGAATTATGTATTTGAACTTTACCCTTGATGCGGTCTTTTATTTTTTTATTTTTTGCAAGTAAGTGGCTGGATCTTGATGAGCATGACTACATGATCTTTGGCAGCCAGTTCTCGGAGCTCGAGCGTGTATCTATTGATCTTAGCCAGGGGCGTTCTCCAGAAAAGATAAGTTCTGGTGTTATTAAGGGGCGGTTGGGAGCTCTGAAAGGTTCTATGGCTTCTTGTGCAGAGAGCCCCTCTACACAAAAGAATCCCATTGTGGAATTGATAGACAGCGATGATGATGCGTTTGACAAGATTGCTGGCATGGGAAGAGTCACCAGGAGCACTGCTGCTGCCAAGGGTTTATCCCCACTTGCTGGAATAGTGGCCCGTAGAGCTGGTGGTGCTAGGAAGGATCCTGCTTTGGATTCTGGCAATGTTACAAGCACGAAGCATGCACCCAGAGCTCCTATAAAGTTTTGCTCCCTTGTGCAGCAACTTCACCCTCATAAATTCTCTCACCTGGAGAAGGCTCGCAAGTTGTATAATCTGTTGCTTAGCGATGAAGCATGTGAGAAGTATGCCGAGTGAGTATCTCTCAATATGTTTCCTCTTCGTTTTCCTTTGTTGTTTGTAACTGCTAGATAAATGTGACCTGAACTGTTACTTTTTATAAAACTTGAACTACTATGAATGCCTTATCTTGCTTCCCCTGCTTATTGTTCTTGTCCGTGCTGCAGGAATACATTCTCAATGATACCTCAGCCCGATGATAGCGTAACCAGCTTCACTGGGAAACGCATCTGGGAAGTTTTTGCACCTGGGCAAATGATGGAGGGTGATGTAATGGACTTCATCATTGATGATTGGAAAAAAGATCCCGGTAGAAATGTTGATTTTGCGTCTGGGAAAAGGGTATTGCTGAGTCCATATTTCATCACGGTAACCAATCAGGTCGTTTGTTTCTCTTAAACAAGACCGCCTATTTGCTTTACAAGTTTTGATAATACTTTGCTTTGTTTATCCTTTTCCCCTGTCTATTTCTTTTTTGCTTTTTTGCAGGTTGTGCTTGACTGTACGTTTTACGGTGATGAAAATAAATAGTTTAATGTGAAGAGTGCAGCGAGAGATTTCAAGAGCTATGTTAAAGATAATGAAGACTTGCTCAATGCCGACCTTGTGAGATCTACTAGCTGATTTTTGGTTTTATTTGTTTGTTGTCATGCTGGTTTTTATTTTGAATATTTAACATCTCTTTTTTGGTCATCTGTTTTTAGATCATGATGCCTCTATTCAAGTCTATGGTTTTACCAAAGGATAAGAAAGTGAACCACTTTTCCTTATATGTCATGAATCGGTACCGAAGTAGCATCGACATCCTTGACTCTTTACCTTATCCGAAGAACCATCGTCCTTCAAAGAACACCTATCATAAAGACTGTGAGAAGATTGTGAGTGACTTTTATTATCCGTACTGGATTAATTTTTCCACATCTTTGTTTTTGCTTTTTCTTAGACCTGAAAATGTGTGGTTTCTTTTCTTTTTTTACAGATCTCCAGGATGGTCGAAGTAATGAAGGCCGTGTATGGTGATGCTCAGTACAATGCGAGCAAGCAGCCCAAATGGGAGCTTTTTGCAAAGAAACCAACATTTCTGAAGGTTCCACTTCAAGGGGCGAATGAATGTGGCCATTATACTCTGAAGTATGCAGGATCCTATGATGGTGAAAAGATCGTTGGGAACATTCGAGATAATGATGTGGGTTCTAGTTGAGCTTTTCACTTTTCTGTGTTTGGCTGATTGTGTATTCTTCTTTTTATTGTGCCATGATTTTTGATAATTTATTTCATTGTTTTGCAGCCTCATATTGTTGATTGGAAGGCTGAGGATCTGTATAGAGTTGTGTTCAACCGGAATAACCAACTCCTGGTGATGGAGCTTCCCAAGGAGTTTCAGCCTTCGGCTCCTGGTGCATAGAAGAAATGGTCATCATTCGCGTAGTGAAATGGATAGTTGTGTGATATATCTCTTGAAAGCATTGTAGGCTTTGATTGTAGTGTTTGCATGTCTTTGATTTTTGATAGTTGTGTGATATATCACTTGTGTATGTTTCATTATGAATTTGTTCTGGTTAAGTTCTATTTTTTGTACTGAAGTCTTGTAAACTAGTTGAACTAAAAACACGCTTTCAAGTTCATTACGAGTTGTTGCTGGAAAAGTGAGATTTATCATTTATTTTCATCTGTCCCAACCTAGCTTGGACCTTTATAGTTTCTGTACCCTCGTTTCTTGTACTTCTAGTATAGTTATGTTAGTACTAAATTATAATGTCGTTCAGCGTAAGACTTTTAAAATTTGGTGTCACGATGGCACTTGTGGATCTAGCGTGAGTGGAGTGACGCTTCCTTGTTATGTAGAACTTATTTCATATAATGTATTAAAACTGAAGTTTTTTTTGGGATTGAAATTTTTTATGACCAAGTTGTTACGTGATCTCTAGCTAGATTTTATTTAAGTATAAGAAATTTGTCAAAATTTGAGAGCCAAATTTTTGTTTGAACTTCTTGAGTTTTAGTAGTTGAACTTCATAGTAAAAGTTAAAGCACTGGTTTAAATTAGCTACATTTAGCAGATAGACGTATAAAGTTCATAATGACTTCACTAGTCAATGTGGGCTGATGCTTCTGTTGTTTGTTTTTTGTCAATTTTTGTCGTTGGTTTAACTGTAATCTATTTGGTTGAGTCTTGTCCTTCTTTCTCAAGGCATTAATTGGTATCATCATAGCACTTACCGAATAAACTAAGTTGTACTAAGATTTCAATTGTGCTGGTACTTTGATCATTTTATTTTCTTGTGTTGTTTCAAGCTAGTGCCTCACTGGTCAATGTGCGCTGATGCTTCTGTTGTCTTTCTTGTGATTTTTCTCCTTGGTCGAACTGATATCTTTTTGGTTTAGTTTTGGCCTTCTTTTTTCTAGGCTGTGGTTCTTCTCAAGGCAATGTTTTGGTATGATCATAGTACTTGCCTTATAGACTGTGAACTGAAGCTTCCTGTTCCTTTTTATATTTTGTAGAATGAATGTACCATTTGTTCAAGTGTACCAGAACTCTCAGTCCTAGCATGCTAGTGACTAGGAAATACGTACTGATTGTTCTTTGCTTTTCCTATTGCAGTACTCAGTAAATTTCTAACTACTATTAGCACGATGTTGTTAGTAGTGAATGTTGTCCTCGGAGGAAACTTAGTCTTTTTAGTGTTCTTCTGAAACTAAAAACTAATTTCTTAGTGGGATAGTACTACCATAAATGTCTAAGCTGTACTGAGTGTCCAATTCTACTATTTGCTGTTGTCCTTAGTTAGTCCGCCACTGTTTTTGTTTTGTTGTGAAAATATCCATGTGTGATTTTTGTTTCTGCATGACTAGTGCTGCGTGGCAGCCATCAAGTTTCAACTTCAACCCACTTCAACTTCAAATGATTTATGAACAAAATAGGAAGCTAGCAAACTTGTTGAACGACATAAGCAAACGATGTACATGATAGACATAAGCAAATTTGTTCAAACCATGACACACATAACATAAGGTAGCTGTTTCAACATAACGAAAGCAAACTACAAATCTGAAACAACAATATTAAGGACAGGCAGAAGTGCGAGCAACACGAATGCAGACTTTCATGCATCTTCATCCCGCGAAGTTGCAGTGGTAGTAGGGGTCAGCCTCCTGCTCTTTTGAAATATCCCAACCTGTCACGATGTTGTCGATTGTCTTCCATGACTTGTACGTGGTGTACGCATCTATTCCTGCGTACGTGATGAGGTTGTCTAGCAGTGGGCTGGTCCCCCACAGTTTGTGTTCTCCCTTGTCCATCTTCTTCTTCATGCCTTTGTAGGATGGGTGGATGACGCCGCCTCCAACATCGGCCAAGGAGTCGAAGTATTGCTGGTGTGTGGATCTTTCCACTTGCGCTACATGTCGATGAAGTTGTTGGGGTTGATCTCCAGACCAGACTTTTCCAGCATCCGCTTGTCACCTCCAATGTTGAAACCGACAAATGTGTACAATTTCTCCTCCTGCAAGAACTGTTTGAGGCGCTTGGGCCTGCAAGGGGGAGACACATATTGAAGGTTAGTGTTCTTTTTTGAAGATTTAATTCTTCTGCTTTTTGGTTTTGAAAGTGATAATCCATGAGGTAGATGCTTATATAGTATAAGTCATGGATGAATGTAGTCCAGAAACTGGTACACAATGTCCTAAAATTAAATTCAAATACACCATGTTGTTTTTCTTTTGTGCTATCTTCAGTGCTTCACCAAATGCTTCACCAAATTCAAGAATCATTTTACTAGATTCAATGATATATGTGCTGGTTGATTCAAGTTTAGTTTTCTTTTTTGTTGAATAAGAGACCTATACCAGTGCTTGATACATCTTTGTGCATCAATTCTATATCAAGTTCAGAAATTAATTTGAGAAACATGTGCATCAAGATATGGACCTATACCACTTCACCAAACATATTTTAATACATCAATTGTATAAACTATAATAGTGCATCAAGATCAGAATCTATGCTAGCACATCAAGTTCAGAAATTAATTTGGTGCATCAAGTTCAGAATTCTATAAACATTTTTTCAGATGCTAATCTGGTGAAACAATCCACTTCACAGTTTCAGAAATGCATGTAAGTTGAGAAACATGCACTCGTGCATCCACTTCACAAACTATAGTAGTTCATCTAGTTGGGAAACTAGTTTAATGAAGTTTTTAGTGAGTAGTACTAGTACAACAGATGAATGAACAGTAGTATGGGTTACCATTTTGTGGCTGCTGCGATGTGGTACACCAAGCAGAGTTCCTCGACGCACAACTGTAGGACTCCCGCCGTCTGTGGAGGTTCATCATCGCTGGTGAACTCCACATCAACTCTGATGAAGCTCGGATACAAGCCGCCGCCCTTCATCCTAAGCCTGCTCATCACCTCGCCGGCCTTGTCTGGTTCGCCAGTGCAGACGATCTCCAGCGTCTGTTTGCCGTGAAGCTCAACCCCTGTGAGGGTTCTCGTGTACTCACGCTTCTCGCTGGGGACGTGAATGTCGACGAGGTTGCTGCTCTTGTCTGACGGCTTGCCATGATGACGCTTGGCGAACGGTTCCTCTGCCATCGCCTTCCTCCGGCGACTGTGGGCTTGGGAGAGAGAGTTTGTGGTTTGTGTGCAGTGGAGATTGAAGCGGCAACGGTGGTTTCTGGAAATGAGGCAGAGATGGAAGAGAATGGGTTATTTTGCAGTGTGTCGACAAGGATGTGTGGGAGGCGGTTCATCGGGGGCGTGGGTGTGGTGGTCATGGGGTTCCCCGTTTGCAGTCCCTTGTGGCAACCGCTCAGTGGGTGGCGCGGGTGGTGGCCTGGAAGAAGCAACCATCCAAGTCAAATAGTTTTACTGCTACACTGACTAGTCTTGTCAAGCTGTACTTATGACCTGCTAAATCCCACTTGCGCGTCTCAGGGGTGGTGATGATGGCATTTTGGACTGTTTAGGTGACATATGTTTTTGTGATGTTTTTCCGTGTGGATGTTAAGTATTGTTTTTCCACTGAAGTCTTATAGACTAGTTTATCTCAAAACATTTTTCAGTGCCCTGGGAGTTGTTGCTCAAAACTGGTACTTATTTTATTTTCACCTGTACTTACCTAAGTTAGGCCTTTATAATTTTTGTATTCTCATTTTAGTGCACTTATGGTTTAGTGTTGTGTGAACTGAAATGTAATTTCATACAGCGTGCGGTTTTGAAATTTGGTGTCACAGTTTGTGTGAGTGGCCTAAATGATCCTGCTTTTTTAGTACTGATGTCATATGTATGTTTGAACTGAGTTTTTTTTATTTTTTGGGTGGTTTGGGGGATTGAGATTATTTTACGACCAGATCGTTCATTGAGGTGTGTACTGATTTTATATAAATTAGAAATTTAGCAGAATTGACAAATAAATTCTATTTGAACTTCTTGCATTTTAGCAGTTGAAGTAGTCAGAATTTATATAAATAAGAAATTTAGCATAATTGACAAAGAATATATACTTGAACTTATTTTACTTTAGTAGTTGAACTTGTCAACAATTATATAAATAAGAATTTAGCATAATTGACAAACATTGTATGTTTTGAACTTTTTGCATTTTAGTAGTTGAACTTGTTAGATTTTATGTAAATAAGAAATTTAGCATAATTGACAAACATTATATGTTTGAACTTTTTGCATTTTAGTAGTTGAACTTGAAAGTAATATTTAATTCGATTTTTTAAATTATGTACATTTAACAGATATGCTATTAAGTTCTCTTCTTTTTAGAGGTTCATTGTTTTTGTATCATATTTTCTCCTTTTTTATCATCCGTGATGCAGAGCTAAAATTATTTTTATTTATATTTTTTCGTATTTAAAGTTATTGCCTACGAACTAGTATTTGAATTTATATATTTTTAGTTTAGAACATTTTTCTTGAAATTTATATTTCTTTGCCTCGCCCTCTGGTTTGTTTAATTGGGCTTATTGGTGGTGTGTTTGTAAATGATGCATGCTATTGGGCCCGTTTTCCGGCCCAGATAGCTCGTACGCGCGGCTGTGCAGTGCGGCGTGCTCATGCACTCTGGGTTTAGTCCCACCTTGCTAGTCGAGGGGCCTCCGGACCTGTTTATAAGCGCAGTCGAGGCTCACTGGTCGAACTCCTCTGAATACTTACCTGAGCGCTTATACACGACGCTCGCTCTCTCTCTTGACCTGTGGGCCCTGATCGGTGGGCCTTGCGTTGTGCAGATTACTAGGGATTAGCCTATGGGCTCGAGTTCAAGTATCTAGCAGCGTTAGGGCCTGCGCCCGAACTTGGGCGGTCAGTTTTTTTGTTTTTTGTTTGTTTGAATCTAGTACTTGACTCCAACAGTAACTTGGAGTGAAACTTTTTGTTCTAGTTCTTGTCAGTTTTGTGTAAGTGTAATTTTAAGATGTACTTGCGCGTAGACTAAGTTGTACTGATAGTCCATTCATAGTAGCGCTTACGGACTGATGCTTCTATGTACTTTTTATTGTAGTAAGTATGTACTATCCGATCAAGTGTACTAGTACTGTGATTCTTAATCTACAAGCGACCAACATAAGTGTGTGCTGATGCTTCTTAACTTTTTCTGTTTGTAGTACTTGTTAATTTTCTAGCAGCTACATATGAATGAGAACACTACATGAAGTACTAAGAATTTTTGCTTCAACTTTTGAAGCGCTGTTAGGCAACTCAAATTGTGCTGATTGTTCTCAACGTTATGTTTTCTATACAACACTGAATCGAAACTAGACATGGAACAACGTTGTGTGATTAGTTGCATCATAACTAGTACTTTAGAGCAGCCACAAAGTTCCATTCAGAAGCTACTTTTGAATTTGAAATGATGGATTAACAACATACGAAGCTATCAAACTTATATAATGAGATAAGCAAAACATTGTACTTGATGACATAAGTAAACTTGTTCAACCATGACAAGCATGACATAATCATACTGGTTCAACCCAACAAGAGCAAACTACTAATTTGAAACAACAAGATAAAAGGAAAGCACAAGCGGAAGTAAAACGAAGGCAAGCTCTGATGTATCTTCATCCCTAAAAGGGGCAATAGGGGTGGTCCTAGAATTTCATAGCCTCCCGCTCTTTTGTAAATTCCGAACCATCTGCAATGTAGTCGATCATGCTCCATGCCTTGTACGTGGCGTATGCATCTACTCCTGCGTACTCGATGAGGTTGTCTTGCAGTGGGCTGGTCCCCCACAGTTTGTAGTCTTCCTGCATGTTGATGTTCTTCTTCATGCCTTTGTAGAATGGGTGGATGACGCTGGCTGCAACATCAGTCAAGGATTCATACTCTTTTCCGGTGTATGGAACTCTCCACTTGCGCTGAATGTCAATGAACTTGTTGGGGTTGATCTCCAAACCGGACAACTTCAGCTTCTCTTTGTCGCTTTCAATGCTAAAACCGGCAACTGTGAACAACGTCTTATGCTGCAGCAACTCGTTCAGGCACTTGGGCCTGCAAGGGGAGAGACATTTTTGAAAATTAGCATTACTTTGATGTTTGAATTATTCATTTTTGTTTTATTTTACAAGCGATGAATCCATGAAGTAGATTTTTATGTAGCATAAATAATGGATGAATGTACTTCAAAAACTAGTAAACAAAGTTCTAAAATTAAATTAAGTACATCATGTTTTTCTTCTTTTTGGATTATACATGGTTTTAGTCAACGTTGTATGTGCTGCTTTGGTACTAGTTTAGTTTACTTTTGTTGAATAGGATAAGACATAAACAGTGCTTCACCAAGTCCTTAGTTTATTTTCTATTGAAAATAACATTAGATCAAATCCAGAAAATACTTCACTACATCAAGTTCAGAAACATCTTTTTAATACATCGAGTACATAAACTACACTATTGGATCAAGTCCAGAAACTACACTAGTCGATCAACTTCAGAAATTAATCTTCCACAATATTTTCCAAATAGTAATCCGGTGCATGAGGTTCAAAAATACATTTATAGTGTATCTGCTTGAGAAAATGCAGCAGTGCATCCACTTTTCACAAACCACACTAGTACATCTAGTTGGGAAACAAGTTTGATGAAATTTTCAGGATACCGTACTAAAAAAACAGATGAACCAAACAGGGCAAATGAGTAGGGTGGCTCACCATTTTGTGGCCACTGCGATGTGGTACACCAAGCATAGCTCATCACTGCACAACTGCAGCACTGCTGCCATCTGGGGAGGTTCATCTTCTCTGGTGTAGTGCATACCAACACCGATGATCTTATGAATCTTGCCGCCAGCCTTCCTCCAGAGCCTGGAGATCATCTCGTCGACCTTGTCTTGTTCGCTGGTGAAGAGGATCTCCAGCATCTCCTTGCCGTGGAGCTCAACCCCTGTGAGTGATGTGGTGTACTCGCGCTTCTCGCCGGGGACGTGAACGTCGACGAGGTCGCTGCTCTTGTCCGACGGCTCGCCTTGATGATGTTTGGCGGATGGTTCCTCCGCCATCGCCCACCTCCGGCGGCTGTGGGCTTGTGAGAGAGAAGTTTGTGGTTTGTGTGCAGTGGAATTGCAAGCGGCAATGGTGGTTTGTGGGAATGAGGGAGACATGGAAGATAATGGGTTTTTTTGCAGTGCGTCGACGTGGATTTGTGGGAGGCGGTTCGTCGGGGGCGTGGGTGTAGTGGGTGTAGTGGCGTGGGGTCGCCGTTTGTAGTCCCTCGTGGCAACTGCTCAGTGGGTGGCGCGGGTGGTGGCCTGGGAGAACTAACCATCCAAGTCAAATGTTTTTTACTGCTGCACTGACTAGTTTTGTCAAGCTGTACTTATGACCTGCTAAATCCCACTTGCACGTCTCAGGGGTGGTGATGGTGGCATTTTACTGTCGCACTGATTTGTCTTGTCAAGTTGTACTTATCGGCTACTTATCCCACTTGCACGTGTCAGGGTTGGTGATGATGGAGGTCTGTACTCCTCTACTGTGGTACTTGGACTAGTGGTTGAAGTGTAGTTGAACTTACCAAATACCAGTGAGACTATGTGTGATGCTAATGTTTTTTAAAACATTGTTTGTATTTTTGAAAGGATTGTTTATATCAAGATAATATCTGAGTATTTTTTACAGATAAATTAGATTTTCATCAGTACAAAATGTATTATATTCACATTTTGCTTGAGGTAATTATTTTTATGTACTGATGGTCTTTCTGAATTGGGACTGGCGGAAGCAGACATAGCTTTGTTTTTTCAAAACGATGTTTTTTGGAGGTGTTCATAGGTGTGTTTGTTTTACTCTGCCTTTGTACCGACGACTGAGAATTATCAATACTGATGTACTATAAGAGTTTAAATTTTCCTTAACATATTTTTGCTGAGTTACTGGTCGACAGTAGTGTTTTCGGCAGTACAAATGTATTTGTGACTGCATTCAAAAGGATTATCAAATGGTTTACATAATAATGTCACTGCTCCAGCGGGCACAAATCACGAATTATATCTTAACTATAGTACTGATCGAGAAATCGACGATAAAGCAAAATAAGTTTTGGTAACTATAGTGTTTCTGAAATGTTTCCTCATTGTGTGCCGAGGCAACTGAGACTACAACGTTATTTTTTAGTTGACGCAACGGTATAACCACTATGTGTTGTTCACTCTTGAGCTTCTCCTAACTGGCCCCGAATGTTGTGCCTTGCCGACGCCCTTTCCTGGTTGAGCCTTGGCAGCTTCATCGTCAGTTTCAGTTTCCTCGTCCCCGACACTGTCATCTTCATTGTCTCCGTCTGATTGGTCGTCATTCTAATCAAACTCTTCTTCTTCATCGTCTTCATTTAATTTTTTGGAACTCTGCACCTTGCCCTATTTCTATTCAGCGCCACTGACCTGCTTGCCCACTTTGCACATGCGGGCATTATGCCCGTCAGTTCCCCCACACTTGCGGCAAGTGTAGCTATTACGTGTGTTGTCTCCATTGGTATAAACCTGGGTGGCTCCAATCTACCTGTGCAGCGTTTGCTTGTTGACAGTGGCATCTGTGTGGAGTGGGCATGTGCAGTAGTTATGGTTGCTCACGACATTGCAGAATCCACATGCCCTTATCCCGAGAGGTTTGCCGTCCGGGCCAAATTCCACGCGCTTGATGGGGCGTGGCAGCTTTGTGGTTGCTGCTTTCGCTGCTTGCCTCTTACTCTTCCCCCCCTTTGTGTTTGAGAATATGGGTGGTTTAATCACCCTTTCCTGCTGCTGCCAGTAGGATGTCCTGTTGTCATGTTGTTCGCCTACAGCACCATCAAACTCATGATCTTGTATGTGAGCATGTTGCTGCTCTTGAGTGTGCACATGGGCAAGCTCTGGTTGCTGCTGCTCCTCTTCGTCGTTGTCGAACGGGTCAACAACTCCCAGATGGTTCATCTCGGATAACATTGTAGCAATATCCCGCTCAATGGCTTCATTGCCTGTGACACCTCCATTTTCAGTAGAGTGCATGGCATCGAGTTCTTGTTCAAGCTTGTCCAAGACGACCCGTGACCTCGCCATTTGCTCTTGGCTTCTGAGGCTTTTTCTGTGCACCCTCATGTTCAGCGTCAGCAGTGAGCTTTCAATGCAGTATTGGGATGCCTTGTTTGACGCTACTGTCCTCAAGTCATTTATGTTGAATGTTGGCTGGATGTTCGGGCGTTTGGTGTATCTCCTGAGGATGTATTTCTCTAGAACGCTGGCAGCCTTAATTGTCTGCATCATGCACAGACATGCACGCAGAAAAGACCTATATTTTTTTGGAAGAGGTGCATGTTTTATGTCATTTCATTCAAATAAAAACTTTGCAAAAAAAGTAGTACAGTATGTAACATCTTTTTTAGTCCTCACCTATGTGGTCCCATAGCCTGCGCTCGCACTCATATGTTTCTCCCACGGGGTCTGCAACCACCTGGAACGTATGCTGAGCCCACGCAGACAGTTTTTGCGGGTGGTTGTAGCACACGAGGTACTTTGTGGGCTCTTCTGTCTCTGTCGCCATGAAGAGTGTGCTTAGTTTTTGCCTTTTTCTGATCTCGATGTGCACAGCTCGTGAGTAAACCTTTGCCATCTAGGTGTCAAACCCATAGAAGGTCAGAGTGTTTTGTTCCTTCTGCACACGCAAGAATGATGACCAAATTGTTAGTTTTCTCGCAGCAAAAACTTGTCTAACTAATAAAGTTTTACTTTAGTAAGCATGTTATTTTTTGTCTTACGACAGGTGATAGAGCTATACCCAGTTACCCATTGTCTCCTGATTCTCCGCCTGCCTCCTGGTTTTGACGCAAGAGTTTACCTGGCTGACAAACTGGTGTAGGTTTTGTCTCTCACTTATGAAGTTCTTCTTGAGCACATAGTTCATGCTCTCACTTCGCTGTGTGGATGTCATTTTGGCGCAGAAAATTTCTTTGAAGTAGGCTGATATCCATCTCTCACGCTCATTCCACATGCCCACCATCGTGGCATCATCGTGGAGGTTGTACTTATCCATCGGTCTTTTCCAGGCAGCCTCAAACTCAGTTGGCATGAGGGGCTAGTTGAGGATTGATGTGAATTCATCCTTAAAGTCTTCGTGCAGGTTGTACAGGTATGCGAGGTGTTCCATGTACTTCTTCATAATGTGCCAGCGACACAGCTTGTGTACTGTGTTCTTGAAGGCATCTGGGATCGTTGAAGCCATTGCCGGGCACTAGTCTGGTAATGAGAAAAGAGACGTGGAGTGGTCAGCAGATGGTGGTGCATATATACAAATAGAACTGACACAACATTTTTACTGTGTTATTTTCCTTTTCATTTTTTTGGGGAGGGGGGTGGTTAGGGGTGGTTTTGGCGGTTGTACCTGTGAGGATGCATGTAGGAGCCTTCCCTCTCATGCACCTTAAAAATGTCTTGAACAACCATTTGAATGAATCTGCATCCTCATCTCTTATCAGGTCGAAACCAAAGAATGTAGTATGTAAGTGGTTGTTAGTACCGACAAACACCCCAAGTGGCATATGGTACTTGTTGGTCTTATATGTGGTGTCAAATGTTACGCAGTCACCAAAGTCCTGAAAGGCCCCTCGGTAGCTTGCATTCGCCCAGGATATGTTATTAACTCTGTCGGACTCATTGAGTTGCATGTCACAGAAGAATTCCCTGTTTATAGCTTTAGGACATCGTCCACATCATCCATCCTTGAATTCTTTGCTTTCCTGCATATTAAAAGTTCATTCAAAAATGCATGTTGAACTGGTGTCAGGTCATGCGTTGCGTAATATGTTTGTACTGACAGAGAAAAAAAGACGGAGGCGGTTTATGGGAGGAGAACAAGTTTGTACTTACAGGTTAATCAGGTCTTTGGAATTCATTTCGAGGAAGTACCTACCAGGGTCATCACCGCCCTGTATGCTCATGATTTGCGTGTGATCAATGCCTTTGAACTGCAGGTACTTAATGTACTCCAAGATTGTTTTTTCAAAGTTTTTGTGGGAGTGCAAGAAGACAAGCATTTGCAGAGTGAGTTGTAGCCTGTGGTTGTGTTCCCAGACTATCTCTTTTATGACAAATGTTCCATCCTTTTCCTTCTTCAGCCTCATTTTAGCCCCGCAGTTAGTCCTGGCTGTCATTTTGTGCCGCTGTCTATTTGCTTCAGACACTTTGATTCATAGACTCCATTGCACGTGCAATAAAGGTAGGCTCTGGTCTTAAACTTGGGGCCTTTCCTGACAGCAAAACATGCGTGCTTCGCATAGACGTTGTAGAAGTTCTTTGTTTCTTCGAAAGTTTCAAAGCGCATCTCTAGTCTTGGCAGAACATAATTAAGCTTCAATGTTAGGTGGCTGCATGCAATAGTGAGCAAACAAAAATGCAGTTATGAAAATGTTAGATGGGGTGGTCACAGTACCATGGTATGGGACTGTGCTTGTATGTTTTTTCTATATCGATACTTACATGTGTATAGCTTTGCGTTGCCTCCTGTGTTTGCCGTTCACCCTGGTGTATGGGCGCGGGTGGTGTCACCCTTGTCACATGCAGCAATGCATCTCTTGGAGGGAGCAATGTTGATGAAGATCTCTGTCTCTCATTGTATGGCCGTCTCCCCTCAGATTCGTTATGAGGTTGCTCCTGTCTATATGGCTCATATCTTGTACTTTGGAACCGCTTTTGCAGCACATATGATTGATGCCGACAGAGCGACTGGTGGAAGACTTGTTGCAACCCATCCACGGCTTCCTATCCTTGGCTTTCTGCATGCGCTAGGGAAGGAAAACATTTGTTGTTGTGGATATTGTTGGCCTTGTTGCAACCCAGTAGTGACAAAGCTTGTATTCCCAGATATTTGTGTTTGCTGCATAGAAGAACATGTCCATGCTTCTGATGATTCCAGTGTATCTTGAAATCTGCCTGTATTGTTGAAGTATCTAGGGGGTATTTTTGGTGTTACCCAACCAGGTGGTGCCCCATATCTTCTTGGCTCATCAAACTCTCACTACGTGTGCCACCTTGCATGCTTCTGCAATGACATTCAACAGTTTTGGGATTAATCTTTTCTGCATTTTTCTCGTATACATGCTATGGGTAACATGTCATGCACTGAAGGCAATGTATAAGTTGAACTTGCATCGCTGGCCATTATTTAAACTTTGTTCTCTATTTTGTATCTGGTTTCGTTTTCAGTTGAACTGATGAACGTACATGTTCAACACTGATGTACCGATGTACTGTTTTTAGCACTGTTTGTAAACTGAACATTGAACTTCAGAGATGTATGGATATATATAAAACTGATGCATGCCTTCTCTTTTGTTCATCTATAACTTATGCAACTACACTAGAAGTACTCCTAGTTTATATATCATTGAACTTACTGTGTAACAAGTGTATATTTTTTCAACAACATTCTTTCACTAGTTCGAACTGATGCAACTACATGACATGTACTATTAGAAATAACACCATACAACTTGCAGTGGTAGTTGAACCTTATATAAAGCCTAGTAGCTACTTGGACTGATGCATAAGTTTATGTTTTTTGGCTTTGAACTGAAGCTAGCATATTAGAGGTACTGACAGTAACCTCGACATCCAAATTGTGCATCGAGTGGCAGGGGTGTAATGAACTGATCAGGTTCTTCTTCATAGCAGGACTGATGTACTGACACAAATGTGGAAAGCAGACATTACCTCAAGTGTACTGACTTCTTCTTCTTCCTCTCATGGGTGGCGTACTGACATGTTCTTGGGAGGCGGCGCCATTGATGCAGCTCCTTCTTGTGGTGGACGTCTAGCAAAGAGGTCCGGGGAGGCAGCACCTTGCGGGGATCACTGCCTCGGAGAAGGAGCCCCGGCGACGGAGGGAGGCAGGAGGCGGGGATGATGGCCCCGTTGTTGGATTCGGCGACGGGGGGAGGCGGGATTCGGGGATGACGGCCCCGTCGATGGATCCGGCGAAGGAGGGAGGCAGGAGACGGGGATCACGGCCCCGTTGATGGATCTGGCAACGGAGGGAGGCAGGAGGCGGGGATCACGGCCCCGTCGATGGATCCGGCGACGGAAGGAGGCAGGAGACGGCGGCGGATCCGTCGCCGGCCAGTTACGGCGCCGCGGGCTCCCTCGCTCCGGCTGGCGTCGTCGCTCCCTCGCCCACGACGGCTGCCTCCGGCGGAAGAAGGCGGGTTGGTTTTGGGCTGGGTCGGGGGGATTCTACGGTGGTCTGCGCGTCGCGCCTATATAGGGCGGCGGGGGGGGGGGGGGGCTAACAGAATAGTCTAGCCATATATATATATATATAGCCCGTCTATTCTGATAATATTATCAGAATAGTTATTCTGATAACACTTCCGCACTGCATGCTCAACGCGAGGGCACTACACTTTCTTTAGCAAGAGCACTGCATTACAGAGACTAGTGAACTTCGCGTCGGAAAAAACTGCGCGTAGTGTTTTTTCGGTACTGTTTTCGCTCTAATTTTTTAACCGTTTATCGGAATGAGGCGTGTAATATACCATTGGAAAGCTACGGGTTAGGCGCAACTTCGCCATGTTGAACACTTTTCGAGATTCCCGGCGGTTTAAGAGCAGTTTCAGAAATGATGCGGCTCACAAAGAGTGGCTGCGATCGTTTTTTCACGTTTTTTTCTAAACCGCTCGTCGGAATGAGGCAAATGATAAACCGTTGGATAGATATCATCGAGGCGCATCTTTTTTGTAACTATTGTTTTCTATAATTCGTTACGGTTTAAGAGCAGTTTCAAATTTACTAAATTGCGGAATTCTGTTTTTCAAAATTTTAAAATTTTCGGTATTGTTTTCCCTCTAGTTTTTTCACCGTTTGTCGAAACAAGGCGTGTAATATACCATTGAAAATCTATGGACGAGGCGCAACTTTCATATGTTGAAATGTTTTTGAGATTCCTCGCGGTTTTAAGTTAATTTTAAAAATCATACGATGGACGATGAGTGACAGTGGCCATTTTTCACGAAATTTTACAAATCGGTTGTCGAAATGATTCAAATGATATGGCATTGGAAAGATATCGACGAGATGCAACTTTTTCATGTAGAACACTCTCTCTAATTCCTTACGGTTTAAGAGCAGTTTTAAATTTACCGAAATGCGGCCACTCTGTTTTTTCGCGACACCTTAATCAACATGGGTACTTCATCCGACTGAAAACCGCACTGCATCGGACGAAAAACCGCACTGCATCGGACGAAAAACCGCACTGCATCAGACGTGTTAGAGAACTGCATGGTTTATTTTATTCAAACGTAATTTTTTTCAAGGACAAGAAAGTAGAGTGCACTTCACATCGGGTGTAAATGAACCACAACACTATCAAGAAGTGAACCACATTAATTTTCTTCGCTTCCGTAACAATTTTTTTGCACTTCCGAGATGAACAACATCATACGGCCGACCGCACTGCTTCATACTGAAAACCGCACTGCATCGGACGTGCAAGCGACTTGCATAACTTTTTTTGTTGGACGTAAATTTTCCATGACGAGGAAGTAGAGCACGCTTCACGTCGAGGTGTAAGTGAACCGCAACACTATCGAAAGTGAACCTCGACACTACGAAAAGTAAACCGCATAAGATTTTATTGCTTTTTTCATACTTATTATTTTTCATGCGCACAGACTAGGCAGGTGGACCGTATGGGGCTGACCGATTGAACTACATCTAATAAGAAGTGAGCTTCTTTTTGAGATCTTTTTCGTTTCTGTTTACTGAGTGAACCACATATAGGTTTTTATAGCAAACTGCGTGAGACATCAAAGTGAGCTTCAAAATATACATAGCCATTTATTATTTTCACACAGCCACACTCACACATCCACAATCACATTAGTCAACCACATTAGGTTTTATTTTTCAAAGTGTGCACTGCTGTTGCACACCGTTTGAACCTCTCTTTTTTCATATCCCTTTGAAAAATACCAAAAGGAAAAGTGGACCATTAAACACGATGAGATCAATTGCATTTCTGTTTTTTCTTCATTGTTTTTGGTTGTTGTCCTTTTACTATGTACTGTTCTTTTACATTTTTTTGTTTAGTTTTCGTGTGGAAGGAAAAGCATGTACCACATGGGCGATACAAGCGAATTACATTTCTTTTTTGATTTTTTGTGCATCAGACACAAGAGATGAACTGCATCGAAGGGAAAAAGATATAGTCGTGTCAGTCGTCGGAGTATTGCCTTTTTTGTCTTCAAAGCCGAACCAATGATTTCTTTTTTGTCAAAAAAATTGCACTGTTTTTCTCAGCATTTTTCCCAAGGAATATAAAGAGAACCTCTTGAACGCAAGAAAGTGAACCTCTCGACACATGTTAGCACACAGCCAGCTCGCATCATACACAAGTGTTTTCTCAAACAATAAAACCGAACTTCAGAAAAACAATGATATCCTTTTTTTCTCCTTCACACATGTTTCCACATTGCACGTCCATGCGAGCTCCACTGCAAAATATAAAGCAAAATAAAATTATGGCACAAATTTTTTGGGGAGGAATGGGATGGTCAACCGTCGTCGAGGGGGTACCTCCCGAGCTGCATGGCAGCGCCAACCGAGCCGCACTGGGCACGAAGCCGGTACAGGAAGGAGCTGCATGAGGTGCCGCCCGAGCACCACCGCTAGCCATGCGCCGTGCAGTCCACTTGCCCACCCAAGGAGGTCCAGCACAAAGTTGACCTGCTCGCTGAGATCGCGTGGGGTGGCCATGGATGAAGCACATCGGGGGGTGCGGCGCACTGCTCGCGGGATCTAGCAGAACTGCATAAGCAAAATCGAGAATAAAACGAAAAAACTCTTCTAAACCGCACCCGCACGACGAGGTGCACTGCACGCCGCGGATCAGAGACCACCGTGCGGACTGCAGCGAGCAAGGAGTGTACTGCAGCCACGCCGGCGATAGGGGAAGGGAGTTGCTCGATGGGGCCGCCCTGCCAAAGAGGGAGGGGAAGACCTTGCCCCCCGGCGGCGTTGACATGGTGGAAGGTGGCGGGGCTGGTGGATCCAGCGGACGAAGGGCCAGGAAGATCGGTGATGCAGGGCCGCTGTGGATCCAAGGGCGCCGGCGCGGGACAGGCGGAGGTCGGTGATGCAGGGCCGCTGCGGATCCAGGGGTGGGAAGGATGGATCCAGCCATGGCAGCCAGCAGGAGGTCACCAGGGATCCAGGGAGTCGGGAGCGGAGCCATGGCGTGGGGTGGACGGCGGGTGCGCGGTGGTGCTCGCCAGGACCGGCGGCGCCTTGGTCCCTGACCGACGATGGTTTGGGGCAGAGGGGCAAGCGACCGTCAGGGATCCAGGAAGGGGTTGTGGCCTGTTCTGGTGCGAGAGGAAGGTGGCTAGGGGACGACTGGTCTGGATGCAGCCAGATCCATCGAAATGTAGCCGCCGGGGAGTGGGGGTGGGGGCGGGCTGGATGGAATCGGAGCGGCAGAGGGAGGTGGGAGAAGGTGGGTCGGGGTGGGGGGCTGTTGTCGGAAAAAGGAGGCAGGTGGGGCGGGGCGAGGGCTTTTTTTTTGTTTCTTGTTTTGAGGCGGGTCGGGTCAGATGGGGTGTTATCAGAATAAGCAGTGTTATCAGAATAAGAATCTTAGAGGGTGTTATCATAATAGACCCATCATATATATATATATATATATATATATATATATATATATATATATATATATATATATATATATGGCTTCTGCACAACATCTTCATCATCATTATCAGTACTTCCTACATAGGTGAGTTAGGATGCACTTGATCCTAGAAAGGTATCTATCCTTCTAACCGTAGGAGTGCTTCAAACTAAGAACAATACATAATATCCAACAAAAGAGGATCATGCTACAGCAGCAGAACACATGGCTCAGTCTAGATATCAGTACGAATCAAGTTATGCATATTTGCTGTTGGCATGAACCACATCGCTGCATGTCGGGTTTGTAAAAGCCATCCATCGCATGGAAGCTTGATGCCTTTCACACACTGAAGATTATCTGGCAACAAGCTGTGTTGACGAATCTCTGGATATGGTGATTCATGAAACCCATGGTATGATGTGTAAACACAGTTCCCCCTGGCGAATGGAAGTTGCATAGCACGGTAATCATCACCGATGATATGATCGATGATTGGTTGGATGATCGGATAATTGAGCTCGAGGAACATGGAGTGGTTGCCGAGGCTGTAAACCGGCCTCCAGTTGAATACGCCTGGCCCAACGTAGCTGGGATCTTTCTCAAACACGAAGTAGCCATAGCCATCAATGTCACGAACGCCCCAGGCATTGTACTACATGTGGTTTGATGAAATGGTTTGGTCAATTTGGTACGTGCAAATGAGCATCAAATGACCGCCGTCAGCTGAACGAGCGATAAACCACCACGCATCGGCTGGTATGATTCCAGGTCCTGGAATCGTGAAGGCTAGCGCATTTGTGTATGCTGCAACAATTTAAATTGGAGACCAAAAGAACAAAAGTAAACAATCATGTTCAGAGTATGTGTGGAATTAAGATTATTATAACAGTGACACATATCATAGACAGAGAATTGCAATGCCGTGGTCATAATCATAGCCCAAGTTAAAAAAAATAAGCCAATGGCTTTCATATTCTAGCAATATATCATGGTTCAAACATCATGTAACAATGAGAGGAAAACAGATATGACAGGGCCTACTCATAGCACAGTTATCATATCAACTCTAAGCAATAACATGCATTGTTATAAAAATCCTGGAAATGATAGTAACATATAGCAATCATGAGGTTATACTCATAATATCTATTCCAACAATCATTAGATGCGAATTGTTCTCATATCAACTCTAAGAATAACATGTGTGGTCATAAAAATCTAGGAAATGAGAGGAACATATAGCTATGATGTGGTTATAGACATACTATATATTCTAAATTTGTAACAATGAACAGATAGTCATATTCTTAAGGTAAAGAGGAGATGAGATAGAACAATTACACGACGATAGATTCCACCAGTATAGGCAGCCAGTCTGTGCGTCGACTGCATAAACGATGCCATCATACACTATAGCATCAGACAAAAATGTTGGGTGAAGAGGATCGACGATGAGCCATAACCATGTATAGCGACCGGATTCCAGATAGACTAATCCCATGTTGAACACGGCAATGAGCTTGTAATCAATGCAGTCTTGTGATGGTGTGGGAACTTCGCAGATTACAACCTTTAGCAAACAGAGGTCGAGCCAAAAGCTCGACGCGTCTTGTGTGTAGTAGGTAGGAGTGTCCGGCGGGCCACGAGGATCGATGGCGGCGGTATCCAACGATGGAAGGGTGGTCTCTCGCTGGGTGTAGATATCCACGAGACGCCACATACTACCAGATTGGTGGATGAGGACGATCCAGTTGGCCTTCATGCCCGCCCAGTAGTGGTCGCGCATGAAGGACAGGTGGATGGGTAGTGGTAGCATGTCGAGGGGCACCACGGCAACCTCCGTAGGATTGTCAAGTCGGTGTCTGGGCCACCTGTGAGGATCGGGCATCAGCAAGCAGGGTGTATTGAAAAGAGTCGGCCGGTTGCAGACGAGTACACGTTACAAAGACAACGAGCATGCGGCTAGACGGACGGTGCTGAGCAGGTCCATACAATTACAGATCTGCTGCAAGAGAACACTAGGAAGGGAATTCCAGTCGCGGCTCTGTGTGTTAGTCGGGTCTGCCATAGGGTTTTTTAGGGCGCTGAGTGAGTGGGGTTTTCAGTTCCTGCAAGCCAGCGGGGAAGTGGATTCGGGTGGGCGAGCGAAGAAAATGACGTGTATGGCCGAGCAGTGAGTGGGGGGATATGGTACGCGCGAGCTACCAAGGAAGATGGCGCGGGTGTCGGATTTCGGGTTCCGGCAAAAACCTTGAGGTTTGAACTCTGGGGTGCACACGAAGATCTCTCCACCTCTCTAACTCGCACACATCATGATCTCACGGCCTGGCTCGACGAACCCGAAGAACAAGAGACACAAGATTTTATACTGGTTTGGGCCATCGATGTGGTGTAATACCCTACTCCAGTGTGGTGTGGAGGATTTCCTCTTGGGCTGAGGATGAACAGTTACAAGGGAAGAACAACCTGCTGAGGAGAGGTGCTCTTGTGCTTGGTGAGTGTGGTGGCTTGGTGGCATGGATCCGGTCCAAGATGAGGTTATATGAGACCAGATGGTCTCTCCCCTCCTACGGTGGTGGCTAGTCCTATATATGGAGGCCTGGGTCCTCTTCCTAAATTTTAGACGGGAATGGATCCCACAACGAACAATTTGAAGGGGGACAACTAGTACAAGCTATCCTGACAAAAGTAGTCTTCGCCTGCCAAAGGCTCTGGTGGTGACGCCGTCTTGGGCTCCACGGTGACCTCCGTCCGGCTGTCCTGCTGGTCTTTGTCTTGTTGCACCGATATGGAAACCTTTGCCTGATGCCTCGGGGCTCCTCGCCTACGCTTGCCTCTTTAGCACCAAAGAGGAAACGAGAACACTGCGCGCTGGCACCCGCTTGGCGCCTGCCCGGCTCCAGTCGACATGGCTTGCGTCACACAAACCTCGTGAGGTGTCCCTTGCCTTGATCTCTCCGCTCCTCGCGAGCCAGCCTGGTGAGGCCGCCCCTGAGGAGGTCTCACGTCGTCCGCCTCGCGAGGCTTGGCCCCTCGCGAGGATTTTGAGTGTTTGCTTGTGAAGATGCGCCGTACAGGGCCACTTGTGGAGCCACGCTGTGGGCCGCAAGCAGGCAAGTCTGGGGACCCCCATTCCCAGAACGCCGACAGTAGCCCCCGGGCCCAAGGCGCGCTCGGACTTGGCTTCGAGGCGAAGCCAAAGGGCAAGTGCAGAGCGCCGCGGGCCCTAATAGCCCGCGGCCCCACTTGACGTGTGGCGACTGATTGGACGTGGGCGTCTCCGCTTCCCCACGCCACCTCCACAACTGCCCGACTTGACGAGTCCTTGCTGCATGCAGAAAAAGATCACTATTACCTTAGATCGTGGAGGCCGGCAGTTGGCCTCCCCTTGGCTATAAATGGGAAGATGGGGGCGGAGCCCCTGTCACCCATCTCTTCCTTTGCTTCTCACGCTCCTTCTTCTTCCTCGCTCCACTGCCGGCAGTGACACCCATGGTGCCTGCGAAGAGGCTCTCGGCTACGGAGAAGGGGAAGGCTCGCCAGGAGGGGCCCAGCTCACCGCCTCCCAAGAGGGGGTGCGGCCGTCCCCGCAAGCACACCGTGACCCTCGCCGCGGCCCTTCATGGCTGCGGTGGCGCCTCTTTGCGTGGTGGTGGTCACCCGAGTCATGGGAGCCCCGTCGATGAAGGGAGGCGCACCATGGTCGTGCGGCCACCCAGGCCGCACTTCCACTCTGCGGAAGTGATGCGGGAGTTCGTCGTGTGGTCTGAGAACCCGGCCGACACTCGGCTTCAGCTCCCGCGCTTCTTTGGCGGCGAGCTGCCAGCCATTGGTCCAGGCAGTCTCTGGCTGCAAGCAGATGGCTGCTGTAGCAAGGCTTCGTGGGTCGCGGTCGAGGTCTCCGCCGCAGGCAACGCAACCCTGACCCGCGGCTGGTAGACGTTTGCCCGTGCGTGCGGCCTGGGCCTGCGGTGCTCCCTCCACTTCAAGTACGTTGGCAACGTGACCCTCTATGTGAGGGTGTTTGGGGAAGATGGCCGCCACGTCGGGTGTTGCCCCGAGGACAACGACGGTGGTGAGGTGCTCGGCCTCGGCGATGGTCGCGATGAGAGTGAAGGCGGGCTCGCCCTCGGTGTCGGCCATGGCTTGTCCAGCTACGGAGACTCTTATTTCGGCGACAGCTCTAGCAGCGGTGGCTATGACCAGCCGCCATGTCATTGCGCCCACTTTGAAGGTGGCAGTGGGTCGTCTCGTCGCCGCGCTTTAGTGAAGTGCGAGGAGGGGTCTGGCTGAGCTCAGAAGAGCGCCACGGGCCCGTCCTCGCGACCTGCCGCGTGAGCACGTTCCGCTTTTGTTTCGTTCTTCCTTTCCTTCCTGCATTAAGAGAGAGACAAGTATGGGGCCCCGCTGGGGCTTGCAACTACTATGATTTCTAAGTGGATGTGCTATGTTTATCATTCTTGTGTCATGTTGCAGCGTCAACGTTTCATGTAGGCGCGTAGGAATAACTTAGCTTGATGCGCCTGAAGTAGTTTCTGCTTCCCGAGGCACGCATTCCCTAGTGCCTCGCGAGGCCTCCTGTGCTCGGAAGGCGTTTGGGAACTGCAAAAAATTGTTAGGAAATTCTTATCCTTCCGAATCCTGGTCGCAGGCGCTGCCGGCTATGACCCAATGCTTCGCATCGCGGTACCCGGGGGCACGGATTGAGAGGGGTGCGCCAGCTTGCGAACTCGAGCGAGGGTGCCTTGCGAAAAATAGGAAAACGAAAACGCTCACGAGGGCGCCTATCCAGCCGCCTCGCGAGGCATGCGAGGGAGAGTACGGGTCAAAAACAAGGAACCGAGGGTAGAAAAGGAGGCAACAAGGACAATGGAACCACGCCAGGAAGGAACACCAGAAAGCAAATTCTCACTAAAAAGGGGCAAACCAACTGCGGAAAGCAAATGAAAAGCCGCGTCTGGCACCCAATCTAGTCTTCTTGTCTTCTCACCAGCACGGAGCTAAGTGCTACCACTAGACGTGGGAGGGAGCCCTCGAGGCCCGAGGGCGGCACTCCTGAAACTCCGGGGCATGTATAGCCCCACTCATTATTACGTGAGAGTGTCACAAGCGGAGATCTTCATAGGGCACTGGGCCTTGCTTCACACGCACCAGGCCTTGCTTCATGGGTAGAACATCCAGAGGTGTTGGATGTTCCAGGCGTTCTGGATGGGGATCCCGTCCTGCGTCTCTAGGTGTGCGGCGCCAGGCCTGGAGACATGGGCGGCCCGAAAGGTCCCTCCCACATGGGTGAGAGCTTGTGCAGCCCTTCCCTGGAGAGCACCCACCTCAGGACAAGATCACCCACCTCGAGCGTCCTGGAGCGGACGCTGCGACAGTGGTACCGCCGCAGCGCCTGCTGTTACCTCGCAGCTCGGAGCGAGGCTTCACGGCAGCGTTCCTTCCCTAGCACGAGGTCCATCCCTAGCATGGCGTCCTGCTGCGTTTCATCAAACGCCAGGACCCGCGCGGAGCGATGCCTGATCTCGTGTGGGAGAACCGCTTCTGCTCCGTAGACGAGGAAGAACGGGGTCTCGCCTGTTGGCCTGGTGACGGTGGTGCGGATGGACCACAACACAGACTAGAGCTTGTCATGCCAGCCCCTGCCGCAGGCCTCGAGCTTCTTCTTGAAGGTCCTAGTCTTGAGACCTCTCAGGACTTCCGCGTTGGTGCGTTCGGCCTGGCCGTTGCTCCTGGGGTGCGCCACGGAGGTGTAGCAGATCTGCGTTCCAAGGTTAGCACAATATGTTTTGAAGAGACTGCTAGTGAACTGTGAGCCATTGTCGATGATGATACGATTAGGGACCCCAAATCGGCTTACGAGTCCCTTGACGAACTTGACTGCTGACCCGGCTGGGATGGTGCGGATGTCTTTCACTTCCGCCCACTTGGTAAATTTGTCGATGGCGACGTAGAGGTAGCGGTAACCTCCAGGCGCTCGAGGTAGTGGGCCCAGGATATCCAGCCCCCAGACCGCGAACGGCCATGAGAGCGGGATAGTTTGGAGGCCCTGAGCCGTCTGGTGGATCTGGTTGGCATGGAATTGGTAGGCCTCGCAGGATTTCACCAGCTTAGCCGCGTTGTTGAGTGCCGTGGGCCAGTAGAACCCGCTGCGGAAAGCCTTGCCGACTAGGGTGCGCGACGACGAGTGGTGCCCGCAGTCTCCGCCATGTATGTCAACCAGCAACTAATTCCCCTATTCATTGGAAATGCATCGTAGAGAAACATCATTTGGCCGCTTCCTGTATAGCTCACCGTCCTGAATGCAGTACGCTGTAGCCTGCCGGGCCACATGCTCCGCGTCTTCTTCCTTCTCCGACAATGTGCCTTGCGTTAGGTACGCCCTGAACTCCTCGATCTAGCACCCCTCCTGAGGCTCGAGCGCTAAGAGGAGGCGCGCTCCTGAGGTCGGGCCGCAGGCGGGGGCTCCCGAGGCTGGTGGCTGGGGAAGTTCCTCTTGAGGTGGCACCGGCTCCGCAGGCGGAGGTGATGTCGAAGGCTTGAAGAGCCGCTCTTCGAAGACGCCAGGCTCTTGAGGTAGCAGCTTGGATGTTCTTTTGGCGATGTCGTCGGCCTCCTTGTTGGTGCCACGGGGCACATGCTGTAGCTCCAGGCCCAGGAACTGCTTCTCCATTTTGCGTACCTCCGTGAGGTATGCCTCCATATGCTCATCCTTTGGCTCGTACACCTTGTTGGAGAAGTTGACAAGGAGCTGCGAGTCTCCCTTGATGGTGAGGCATTTAACCCCCAGGGCCACCATAGCCTTGAGGCCGATGATGAGACCCTCGTACTCTGCGATGTTGTTGGAGACCTTCTCGCCCCGCTGGAAGCAGAGCTGCACAGTGTAGTAGAGTTTGCCTTAGTGGGCGAGATGAGCACCGCTCCAGCCCCCGCGCCCTGGCATGCGAACGCGCCATCGAAGTACATGACCCAGCCATCCGGTGCTTCACTCCCTGGCTAGAGGGTTCGGTTCTTTCCTGCTTCGAGCTCCGGGGTGTCGGTCCATTCTGCCACAAAGTCGGCGAGTGCAACCCCCTTGATGACCCTGGTTGTGCTGAACTCCAGGTCAAACGCTTGCAGCTTGATGTTCCATTTGGCGACCCTTCCTGCAGCATTGGGGCTTCTGAGCACTCTCTCCAACGGGTAAGCTGAGACAACCTTGATGGGCTGACCCTGGAAGTAGTGGCGCAGCTTGCACGAGGCCACCAGGAGCGCGAGAAAGAGCTTCTGAGGCATGGGGTATCGTGCTCTCGCATCTTGTAGCACTGTGATGACGAAGTATACTGGGTGCTCGATGAGGGCAGGAGAGCTGACGAAGTTTTTGGCTCCTGGGGGCTGAGGTGTTTCCTGTGGATCCCGTGCTTCAGGGGCTTGATGATTAGTCAGGGCAGCCGCTGTCTCAGGAGCATCGCCTTGGTGTTGCGCTGCCTCATCCGGCTTGGCGGCTGCATTTGGTGGGCCCTTGATCCGAGGCTCCTCTCCGAGGGCCACTAGCGCCGTGCTTGCGGAGTGGGGTGTGGCAGACAGGTAGAGTACCAAGGGCTCGAGAGGATGAGGTGCCACCATCACCGGCGGGCTGGTCAAGTATCTCTTGAGGTCTTGAAATGCCAGGTCGGCTTTGGGGGCACACTCGAATGGACCCTTCTTCTTCATCAACTTGAAGAACGGCAAGGCGTGCTCCCCCAACTTGGAGATGAAGTGCCCCAGCGAAGTCACACAGCCTGCAAGCTTCTGCATCTCCTCGAGGTTTTGTGGTGGGATCATGTCTTCAATTGCTTTGACCTTCTCTGGGTTGGCCTCGATCCCCCTGTGGGACATGAGGAAGCCCAACAGCTTGCCGGAAGGAACACAAAACACACACTTCCCCGGGTTGAGCCGCAAGTCCACCTAGCGAGGCTCACGAAGGTTTCCTCCAGGTCCTGAATCAAAGTTCTTGCCTCCCAAGACTTTAACACAATGTCATCGACGTAGGCCTCAACGTTTCTCTCGAGCTGGCGCCCCAAGGCATTGTGCATCAGTCGCTGAAAGGTCTCTCCTACATTGCGCAGTACGAATGGCATGCAAGTGTAGCAGTATACCCCGCATGGGGTCAAGAAAGTTGTTTTCTCCACATCTTCCACTGCCATCTTGATCTAGTGGTAGCCTGAGAACGCATCCAGGAAACATAGCAGATCACACGCGGCGGTGGAGTCAACAATCTGGTGGATGCGCGGCAGCGAGAATGCGTCTTGAGGGAAAGCCTTGTTGAGGTTGGTGAAGTCGACACACATGCACTCCTTCCCTCCTTTCTTTAGCACGATGACCGGGTTTGCTAGCCACTCTGGGTATCGGACCTCGCGAATGACACCCGCTGCCTCCAGCTTGCGGGTTTCCTAAACAATGAAGGACTGCTTCTCCGTGGACTGCCGCCTCGCCCTCTGCTTCACAGGGCGCACGTTGGGGTACCCTCAGATGATGCTCCATCATGCTTCTCGGGACCCCAACCAGCTGCTTGGGTGTAACACCCACGATGCGGCTATATCTCCCACGTGTCGAGGCACGACTTAGAGGCATAACCGCATGGTGGTTTAGTCGCAAGTGGGGTAATCTTCACACAATCCCATGTACTGAATAAGAAAGGGATAACGAGTTGGCTTACAATCGCCACTTCACACAATACATAAATAAATCATACATCATCCAAATACACTCAAAGACCAACTACGGTCACATCCAAAAGAAAAGGAAGATAAACCCCAAATGCTAGATCCCCGATCGTCCCAACTGGGCTCCACTACTGATCATCAGGAAACGAAACATAGTAACGACCCAAATCCTGGTCGAACTTCCACTTGAGTTCGGTAGCATCACCTGCACTGGTATCATCGGCACCTTCAACTTTTTGGAAGTATCCATGAGTCACGAGGACTCAGCAATCTCACACTCACGAGATCAAGACTATTTAAGCTTATGGGTAGGATAAGGTAATGAGGTGGAGCTGCAGCAAGCACTACGCATATATGGTGGCTAACATACGCAAATAAGAGCGAGAAGAGAAGCAATGCAACGGTCGATAAGCTAGAAGTGATCAAGAAGTGGTCCTGAAACTACTTACGTTCAAGCATAACACAAAACCGTGTTCACTTCCCGGACTCCGCCGAAAAGAGACCATCACGGCTACACACGTGGTTGATGCATTTTAATTAAGTCAAGTGTCAAGTTCTCTACAACCGGATATTAACAAATTCCCATCTTCCACATAACCGCGGGCACAACTCTTGAAAGTTTATACCCTGCAGGGGTGTCCCAACTTAGCCCATCACAAGCTCTCACGGACAACAAAGGATATTCCTTCTCTCAGAAAGACCCGATCAGTCTCGGAATCCAGAGTACAAGACATTTCGACAATGGTAAAACAAGACCAGCAAAGCCGCCCGATGTGTCGACAAATCCTGATAGGAGTCGCACGTATCTCGTTCTCAGGGCACACCGGATGGGCCAGACGTCAGCTTGGCATAGACCATGGTTGCCCAGGGGGCGCTGGACATCGCCCAACTTGGACCAACACTCAGAGGAGCACTGGCCCGGGGGTTTAAAATAAAGATGACCCTTGAGTCCGCGGAACCCAAGGGAAAAAGGCTTAGGTGGAAAATGTTAAAGCCAAGGTTGGGCCTTGCTGGAGGAGTTTTATTCAAGGCGAACTGTCAAGGGGGTCCCATAACCCCAACCGCGTAAGGAACACAAAATCAAGGAACATAACACCGGTATGATGGAAACTAGGGCGGCAAGAGTGGAACAAAACACCAAGCATAAGGCTGAGCCTTCCACCCTTTAGCAAGTATATATATGAATTAAATAAGAGATAATATGATATCCCAACATATCCATGTTCCAACATGGAACAAACTTCAACTTCACCTGCAACTAACAACGCTATAAGAGGGGCTGAGCAAAAGCGGTAACATAGCCAAACAACGGTTTGCTCTAGGAAGGTGGGTTAGAGGCTTGACATGGCAATATGGGAGGCATGCTAAACAAGTGGTAGGTAGCGCGACATAGCGATAAAGCGAATAACTAGCAATCAAATATAGAAGTGATTTTGAGGGTATGGTCATCTTGCCTGCAATGTTCTCAGAGTTGTCGAAAGCTTGATCCTCGTTAGCATACTCAACAGGTTCCTTGTTCACGTACTCATCTCCCAGCTCTACCCAAAGCAAGAACACAATCAATGGAACAACCATCAATCACGGTGCAATGCACAAACAACATGATGCAGTACATGGCATGATATGCATGATATGATATGCAATGCATATACATGCTCCGGAAGGGAAATAATGATCAAGGCATGAACTTGGCAAACCAAGTATGCCGCTGGAAAGATGAGATGATTTCGGTTGAAATCGATATAAAGATCACCAGAAACGGATGCACGGTTTGCAAATGACAAGCAACACAAGAATGACGCAAATCTGCAATTAACAGCATGATAGCACTTAGAATGCAACAAGAAACTAAGCTACTGCACTCCAACATATCAAAAAAGCATATGGCAGTGATGTACAAGAGATGCTTGACAAAACACGAACACAGAGCTATGGCTAAATCACTCAAGAACAGGTTCAAACAAGCATGGTAAAAGTGCAAAAGATATCAGCTTCACAGACTTGGTGAAAATACTAACATGTCAAAAACAACATCAGGAAGCAATGTTTAGAGCAAGCAAACAACATGCTGCAGGAACATATCATGGTAAACAAAGGCATGGCGTGCTTCTACTAAATGCATAGAACAAAACTCCCCTACTGAACATGAGCCAAAAAGGCACAGAAGATATGATGGCACCCATGTAAACATAGCAAGTTTTATTAACAGTTTCAGACTTAGTGAAAATCAGGACATGGCAGAAAACAGATTCATGATAGCAACTTTGAAAGCTCATGCTACTCACCACAAAGCATTACATGACAACATAAGCACATCCACAGTACGCAGACATGTTCATGAAGCTAAGGATGGCAAGAGAAAGTTCATAGGATGCATGGATCACTAGAAAAACACATGGCAATATGGATTAACATGTTAACAATCTGCGAGGAACATTTTATAGCAAAAGTAGATAAGAAAATGACATGCTAGAGCACTCCATAATTGCAACTAGAGGCATGAATGGATAGAGCATAACCACACGTTCAAAACATCCTTACTTAAGTATCTCAAAATAAGCATGGATCTCATGTTAGCATCAAGTTTACATGGTATCAAAATAACAGCAGGAAAAGGACTTAGCAAAATCCTAAGTCCCTGAAAACAGTAACATCATGGAGCCTAGTTTGCATGCTTGTGCTAGTCACCACATAGCTCACAAAAATACAAGACTTCCAGCTCTGCAAATATGGCATGATGGAGCTCAAAACATATGTAGACCTCATGCTCATAGGATACACACATCAAATGCAACAAAAATGACAAATTACCATGTTCTGCTAAGCACCAGCAGTTAACATTTTGTAGCACTCTTGCGACGATGAAAAAGGCATCATAATGCATAGTAACATTCATGCAAGTGCTACTAACATAAAGAGCTTAACGAGAAGAACATTTCGACATATCATATGCACGTTTTGGAGCCACGTGCACCAAGATGTAGCATGTTGAAGGAGGCATAAAAATATCAGGGGGCTTAGATGGGCTAGTGGGGTATTTTGAAGGGGTGCTGGGCTGCAAAGAGGAGGGTTTCACAGTTTCACGGTTAACCGTTGGGGCATCAAACGACCTCCAAATGGAACGAAATTTGACAGGTGGCCTATTGGTGATGTACCAAGGCCACTTGATAAATCTCGACCCATTCCGAGAACATTTTTCTCCCGCTCACAAAACAAGACAAGAGGGGGGGGGGCGCCGGGTGCGTGCGAGAGTGTCGGATTGCGAAAGGACAACAGGGAAAATGACCGGATGCATGAGACGAACACGAATGCAAATGAGATGCACATGATGACATGAGATGAAATGCATGACATGAACAAAATGCAAAACAAAGACAAAACCCAACCACAGAGGGAATATCATATCACATGGCCGAAAATGGCAAGAGTCAGAGTTACAAATATGGAAAGTTACATTCGGGGTGTTACAACACTCCACCACTACAAGAGAATCTCGTCCCGAGATCTAGGATGGCACCAGAGAGAAACGGAAGAGGAAGATAAAAGGTAAAACTAAGTTGCTTCTTCGACGAATGAGTGAAACCAAGGAACCATCAGAGGTTAAACAATTTTTAGAAAAGAATACAACAGAGATGAACGAAGTTGAAAACATTCCATTAGATAAGAAGAATATGGGGTACGACGAGACCTAAGTGGTTAATTGACAAGATAGATATTGAAACCACTGCAGTTAAAACAAGATAGAGAAGGAATAAGAATGATATAATTTGGGCAGCACTCCGACTATAAATGGAAGGAATTGAACATGATCTTGACAAGATGAGAGGATACATGAAAAGAGGACACGCCACTCCTCTTAAATGGATAAGCATGAAAATAACATGATCCTCACCATTCGAGATGATGAGAGAAAAGAGCAACATCACAATGCCTCCGGAAGAAAGAATAGAAGGTCGATCGTCGAAACAATAGAACAGAGGAAAAAATGACAACCTCTGCCACAATTGAGCTTGGAAGGCACCCTTCCAAGAAGGTTATACCGTAGTTGTTGGAAAACCAGCAACAAAAGGGTATGCTCCTCGTGGGCTTATGGAGACATCTCAAAAACTTGAGGTGAAATTCTACCACTAACGAAAAACAATAGATTGGATTGATATGAACAAGGAGACGAGAAACTTATTTCATCGGGAGGATAAATGAAGAACTTGGGTCATTTATAAGCACCATAAATAGCAACAATCCTTAGGGAAAGCTTTAGGTGAAATAAATCCCAAGATAATTCCAATGAAGAGATTGATGGGTTGCAAAGGATCTCCTGAACGAATTGAAAATGATGGGTTTAAAATATGTCATTCCGGACAATTGTGAATCGCGAAACATGAAGGGAAAATTATCAAGAATGACATAACACCACCTCAAAAGATAAGGTAGGAAGAATTGTACTTCGGATGCAAGATGAAGAATACTTGAACTCCTTGAAACAAAACACGTGTCGAGCACCCTGTTTATTTTAGAGTAAAGCTTGGTGGATCTTAACTTCGAGAGAAATCTTGAAAAACAATTGAAGAATGAAAGGAATCCTTGACGAACCACCATGTAGGGCCTCCATGAAGAACTCCGGTAATAAAAGGATGATGGAAAGAAAGAGAAGTTGAAAACACAAGGTGAAGCCTTGCGATGATTTAGATGGAGCTTCACGACGAGATAATGCGGAAAACTTTGAACCGCGGAAAAGAAAGATGGACAAGTTGGAACCGATAATGTGACATGATGAACAACTCTAGAAAGAAGAAATTAGATCACTTGGACTACTCATATCTCATGATGGACAACTTGGGTTATGTATGAACGTTTATGTGATAGCCTAGCTATTGGGGATGATTGACTACTCATAGCAATAAGGAATTCCTTCTTTTCCGAGAACCCATTCAGACAAAACTCCAAAGTTAAGAGTGCTCAGCTTGGAGTAATTTTAGGATGGGTGATCGACCGGGAAGTTGCTCCTGGGTGCGCACGTGAGGACAAAGTGCGAAGAAAAGACTAGCATTGATCAGTAGGGCAGTCTAGATCCCGCCAGGAGTAACGACCACCGGCGGGTGTGTCCGGGGCGTTACCAGTTGGTATCAGAGCCGACCCTCGCGGTTACACGGATGTTTGTGGACAGGTGCACGGTCATGTTGTTCATGACGTTTGTGGTCCATCGTGGCACATGGCATGGCACATGTACTGGACTGGATGCACAGACATATGTGCCAAGACAGAACGTTCCTGTGGCCTGACGAGGACGTCGGTTCCTCTGAGTGGGGGTGTATGTGATAGCCTGGCTTATTAGGGATGATAGACTACTCATATCAATAAGGAATTCCTTCTTTTCCGGGAACCCATTCAGACAGAACTCCAAAGTTAAGCGTGCTCAGCTTGGAGTAATTTCAGGATGGGCGACCAACCGGGAAGTTGCTCCCGGGTGCGCACGAGTGAGGACAAAGTGTGCAGAAAAGACTAGTATTGATCTGTAGGGCAGCATAGAACCCGCCAGGAGTAACGACCACCGGTGGGTGTGTCCGGGGCGTTACAAGTTGGTATCAGAGCCGACCCTCGCGGTTACACGGATGTTTGTGGACAGGTGCATGGTCATGTTGTTCATGATGTTTGTGGTCCATCATGGAACACGGCATGGCACATGTACTGGACTGGATGCACAGACGTATGTGCCAAGAGGGAACGTTCCTGTGGCCTGATGAGGACGTCGGTTCCTCTAAGTGGGGGTGTATGTGATAGCCTGGCTTATTAGGGATGATAGACTACTCATATCAATAAGGAATTCCTTCTTTTCCGGGAACCCATTCAGACAGAACTCCAAAGTTAAGCTTGCTCAGCTTGGAGTAATTTCAGGATGGGCGACCGACCAGGAAGTTGCTCCCGGGTGCGCACGAGTGAGGACAAAGTGTGTAGAAAAGACTAGTATTGATCTATAGGGCAGTCTAGATTCCGCTAGGAGTAACGACCACCGGCGAGTGTGTCCGAGGCGTTACATTGGGCTCCCAGGCGAATACTTCCTTGTTCGCCTGGAAGAAGTCCACCAACTCCCTTTCTTGATTTGGGGCGAGATCGGCGCCTATGGTAAAGGTAGCGCCAGAGGCCCTGTCTGTGTCGACCGGTATCTGCTTCGTCTTGGCTTGACCTTGAGTGAATAGCTGCTTCTTCTTGGTCGGTGCATCCCCCTTGCTCTTGGACACGCCCTTGTGGGCTGGGCAAGCTGCCGCCGTGGCCCTGAAGGCGAGTTTGAGGGCCGCCAAGGCTTCCTTGGTGTCACCGGCCACAGTGAGGATGCCCTTGCTTCCTGGCATCTTCATGAGGTTGTAGGCAGGATGGGTAGCTGCCATGAACTGGGCCAGCGCCGGGTACCCGAGGATGACGTTGTACGGCAAGCCGATGCGGGCTATGTCGAAGTCGGTTAGCTCGGTGCGGTAGTTGTGGCGTGTGTCGAAGGTCACGAGGAGACGGATCTGCCCCAGGGGGTTGGAGGAGCCGCTGCCGACTCCGGAGAAGGGCTTGCTGGGGCGGAACCGCTCAAGTGGTACGTGAACAAGACTAAAACCCTCCACGGAGAGCACGTTGAGGCTGGCGCCGCCATCGATGAGGGTCTTGGTGACAGCTACGCTACAGATGGTGGGCATGCAAAGCATAGGGAGCACACTCAAACCGATGGTGGTGACTGGATGATCCCTTGAGTCGAAGGTCAGGTCAGCCTTGGGTGCCGCCCAACCTAGGGGAGCCCCCTGCCACGTGGAGGCGGCGCCGATCTGGCGGAAGAACGTCTTGGCGTGACGGTCCGATGGCGGCGCCTGCGAGCCACCGAGGAGAGCCGCAACGACGGGGGGTGCTGGTCCCCCGAAGCGCGCGATGAAGAGGTCGCACAGCTCCTCCCAGGAGGCCACAGAAGATTCTGGCAGGTGGAGGAGCCAGGCGCGCGGCACGCCAGCAAGGGCCATTGTGAGCCAGTTGGCCATGACTTTACCGTTGCCCCCGGCCTCGAGGATAGCCTCCTAGTACGCCAGCAGAAAGGCCGCTGGATCCGCCACACCATCATAACAGGGCGGCATCTCCGGCTTGAACTTGTGCAGCCACCGCACCCGCCACAAGGCAGGGTTGAAGGCCCGGATCCCCATGACACTATGGGGGCGCCCGTCGATCCAGTCGGACAAGCGGCGGCATCCACGATAGCCGGTCGGAGTGGTAAGGCCGTCGGGGGCAAGCTTCGGCGCACCCCTACCTAGCGCGCCAAATGTCGGATTTTGGGTTCCGGCAAAACCCTTGAGGTTCGAACTCTGGGGTGCACACGAAGATCTCTCCCCCTCTCTAGCTCGCACACATCATGATCTCACGGTCTGGCTCGACGAACCCGAAGAACAAGAGACACAAGAGTTTATACTAGTTCGGGCCACCGATGTGGTGTAATACCCTACTCCAGTGTGGTGTGGTGGATTGCCTCTTGGGCTAAAGATGAACAGTTACAAGTGAAGAATAGCCTCCTGAGGAGAGGTGCTCTTGTGCTTGGTGAGTATGGTGGCTTGGTGGAATGGATCTGGTCCAAGATGAGGTGATATGAGATCAGATGGTCTCTCCCCTCCTCCGGTGGTGGCTATTCCTATATATAGAGGCACGGGTCCTCTTCCCAAATATTAGGCAGGAAGGAATCCCACAACGGCCAATTTGAAGGGGGGCAACTAGTAGAAGCTATCTTGACAGAAGTAGTCTTCGCCTGCCAAAGGCTCTGGTGGTGACGCCGTCTTGGGCTCCACGGTGACCTCCGTCCTACTGTCCTACTAGTATTGGTCTTGTTGCACCGATACAGAAACCTTTTCCTGATGCCTCGGGACTCCTCGCCTGCGCTTGCCTCTTTAGCACCAAAGAGGAAACAAGGACACTGCGCATGCTGGCACCCGCCTGGCTCCAATCGTCATGGCTTGCGTCACACAAACCTCGTGAGGCGTCCCTTGCCTTGATCTCTCCTCTCCTCGTGAGCCATCCTGGTGAGGCCGCCCCTGAGGAGGTCTCGCATCGTCCTCCTCGCGAGGCTTGGCCCCTCGCGAGGGTCTTGAGTGTTTGCTGGTGAAGATGGGCCATACAGGGCCACTGGTGGAGCCACGTTGTGGGCTGCAGGCAGGCAAGTCTGGGGACCCCCGTTCCCAGAACACTGACAGCGGTCGGGCGAGAAGTGAGCAGGGGGAAATGGTGTGCGACCGACGATGGGGAAGAGAGGAGGAAGAAGAAGAGAGGAGGAAGAAGAGTGAAAGACGGGGAAGAAAGTGCATTAAACCTCTATTCTACTTGTACTACTACCAGGATATACCGTCCTTCGGAGTGTAAATAGTTACATCGATGACATGTGGGTCTACCTAAAGAGGGCCCATATGTCTGTTAATGGAGGATAGAGGTGCGTAGTCGTATTTGCTGAAGCGTGCTCCACTGGCAAACATGATGGCAGTACTGGGTAAGGCTGATTTAGTAACACCAACACGCTGGTTCAGCTTATTAATCAAGTGTCCCATCTGCTGCAGCATGTATTGTCACTTCACTGTGAAGACTAGTTGAATAGTTCTCTCTGAATGAGATGGGGAATAATGGATCGCAAAGACTTCCTATCTACAGTATTCCTATGCATGTACGCTCGGGCCCCTCCCAATGCTCCGCCTTATACAGGTGCTAAGGCTGCCACGTAGGCAAAAAGTCTGACATGGCAAGGTAATTAAGAGGAGAGATAAGTGTGGTGACCCCAATACTATGTGCGAGAACCTAGACAAAAGACTTAAATGGAATAATCCCACCAATGCATGAAGAACTTTAGTTACAAAATCATTAAATAAAGGATGCTTAGCACCAACAAGTTAAGCACCTGCACATGTAGCATTGGGAGCTTTAGTTGCTAAAGTTTTTAATGTGCTTAGTGTCGTGGTTCTAAGCCTGACAGTAGAGTGGGGGGTAGGTATGGAGAGGCAAGGTCCTAGCTATGGAGAGGTTGTAAGCACAAAGGATGTACGAGTTCAGGCCCTTCTCGGAAGAAGTAACAGCCCTACGTCTCGGAGCCCGGAGGCGGTCGAGTGGATTATGAGTGTATGAACTACAAGGTGCCGAACCCCTCTGCCTGTGGAGGGGGGTGGCTTATATAGAGTGCGCCAGGACCCCAGCCAGCCCACGTAGGAGAGGGTTTAAGGTGAGTTAAGTCTGGGGCGTTACTGGTAACGCCCCACATAAAGGCCTTTACTATCATAAAGTCTACTTGATTACAGGCCGTTGCAGTGCAGAGTGCCTCTTGACCTCCTGGTGGTCGAGTGAGTCTTCGTGGTCGAGTCCTTCAGGCCAGTCGAGTGAATCTTCGTTGGTCGACTGGAAGGCGACCTCTTCTAAGGATGTCTTGGGGTAAGTTACTTGGATCAGGTCCATGACCCTACCCTAGGTACATAACCCCATCATTAGCCCCCGAATGGATTGAGGCTTCGAGTGAAGAAGGAGTTGATGTCGTTTCCGATTAGCCTTTGCGCTCCGGTTGTGCGCTGTTCTGGACCAAAGAATCCTTTTGTCGACAGGAGACAACTTGCCTTCAGTCGACTTGATCCATTCTATTTTTGCGTTGATTGATCTTTCAGGCTTCGACGATCTCCGAGCGACGGATCGCCGGAAACACCGTGCCTGACAGACTGATTTGTTGCTCGCGGATTCCGCGGGATGCGAAATTTGGGGGCGCGCGCGAAGCGGGGCGGACCGCGGCGTTCGGATGGGACGGGGCATGGACGCCTCGATCTACGCGCCGCCTTTTTCGCCACGTATCCCGTCTGCATAACTGTTCTAGATATGATTAGATCGACCGGGCCCACCTATCATCCACTCGGAAGGGACCTTATAAATGTGCCCGGCGAGGATTTCTGTGCTGCGCCTTAGCATTCTCCCCCTCTCTCGGCTTCCTTCCTCCCTGCTCAGCGTGCTCGCTCTCGCCCCCGCACCACTTCCCTTCGCGCATCTCGCCGGCGACCATGGCCAAGGAGAAGACGGCGGCGCTGGAGCGTGCAAAGAAGGCGTCGGCATCGGAGAAGGCGAAGGGGAGATCCACCAGCCGCGGAGGGTCCTCGTCCAGATCCCGCCTGCCGAAGGGCTGGGTCCAAGGAGACTGGATCCAGTCGACCATCACGGAGAATGACCTCCTCGACATGGCCAATGAGGGCTTGATCCCCCACGGAGCTGCGAGGCTTCCGGGGAAGGAGTGGCAGCCCCAGCCAGAAGAGGGTGAGTGTGTGCTTTTGGCCACCCATGTTGATCGTGGGTTTTCCTTGCCGCCGAGTGTTTTCTTTCGTGGCTTTTTGAACTTCTTCGGAGCGCAGCTCCACCACTTTACCCCAAACTCCATTGCCTATCTTGCCGCGTTCGTGTCCATGTGTGAGGGTTTCTTGGGCTGCCGACCGCACTGGGGTTTGTTCAAACGTATATTCACGTGTCGATCCCAGACCGTGAAGAAGGCGAGCCCAGGTGATGAGAGAACCCGAGTCGTCCAAATGTGCGGAGGCCTGTGGATTCAGGTGAGGAATAAGAGCACCTTCCCGCCCATGACCTTTCCCGAGTCTGTCAGAGGCTGGCAGTCGACTTGGTTCTACTGCCAGGTCCAGTCGACGCCAGGGCAGTCGAGTGGACTCCCTCCGTTCACCATGGACCGAGTGAGCAAGCCTTCCCCTCTGAAGCTGATTCCGGAGGAGAAAGCTGACGTGAAGATGTTGATGGAGCGCGTGGTGCAGTTGGTTCGGGAGGGAGTGACGGGCATGGACCTCCTGGAGGTTTTCCTCAGGCGTCGCATCCAGCCTCTCCAGTTCCGGAGCCACTGCATGTGGTTGTACTGTGGGACCGAAGACGAGACTAGAGTCCATCCAGAAGCAGTCGACGATGTCACTCTGGAAAGATGGATGGCAGCCGTCACCGGAAACAAGGACAACCCACGCGGAGCCAGAAGGATTCCTCCACTCGACCACAACAGCGATTCAAACAAGGTACACTTGCTCTGCTCTCCACTGCGCCCTCGTCGTATTCATTACTGTTAACCCTGCCGACTGGTCGACTGATCCTTGTCTGGGCATCTGCTAGGCCCTCACCGAGCTGTACTCGATGCCCAATGGGGCACAAGCTTCGACTGAGGAGGGCGAGGCGAGCGGGGGCGAGAGCCAGGAAGAGGAGGAATGGGACTCGGATGTTGCAGAGGATGATGACGACGATGATGATGATGTCGGTGATGAAGACGACGTCGAGGACGAGGAAGAGGAGGAGGAGGAGGTCGTACCGCCGCGCTCAGAAAGGCGGTCGAAGCTTGTCCACGACCCTTCGACCGAACGTGGTAAGGGGGTTGTGACCGCCACTCAGTCGACCAAGCGTCCTCGGACCACCTCTCCGGTGCCGACTGAAAGGGCGCCGAAGCAGCCCAGGGCGGCCTCGTCGAAGCCGATCAAACTCTTGCCGAAGATGAAGGTGTCCATCCCCACCATATCAGGGTAACTGTGCTGCTCATATTTTCTTATTCTGTGTGAACTTTATCTCTGGTCGACGCTGAAGTTAGTCAACTGATCCTTTGGAGTTGCAGTGCTGCTACTTCTGAAACCTCAGCTCGGGCTGACGACCACGAGATGGAGGATGCCGCAACTTCGAACCCAGGTACTGTATTCTTAACACCATTCTTAGTCGACTGACTTGCGATCTCTGATCCTGATTCTTCTCCGCAGCTCCACCCAACACTGTTATCAATCTCCCTGACGACGACGAGGATGAAGAACCACTGACACGCAGGAGGAGTCGGAAAGCGTCCGCCAGTAAGGTGCCTCAGGATGTGACGGCGCCTGAGCTTCTGACTGTGGAGGAAGAGAACACCACTCGACACACGGTGTCCTTCGCAAATCCGCTAACGAGTGCTCAGCAGCCCTCCCTCTTCACGATGCACCACGTCCCAGAGGACCAAGCTGGCGCAGCGAAGGAGGCAATACGCCAGGCGGGACTCATGATGGAGCAGCTGAAGACCATCCGGGATGCGAGCCAGGCAGCTTATGACGCCAGTTCTGCCCTCCAAAGCAATGTCCAGGTCAGTCGACCACTGTTTGTTCTGTTGGATATGCTACCAAAAACTTTTCTTTTCCGGAATTTATAGTAGTCACCCAGTGGGTGTGTCGAATAAACTCCATGTTAGCGGGGGCACGCTGAGTGCACCTGCTGGGTGTAGTCCCCAAGGCTAAGGCCGACTGCTGGCAGTCGGCCTTAGGCTTTATGACGTCCATTTTTCTGTCAGTCGACTGGTCGACTGGATTTCACAAACCGGTGGGGGCACGCTGAGTGCACCCACTGGGTGTAGTCCCCAAGGCTAAGGTCGACTGTTGGCAGTCGGCCTTAGGCTTTATGACGTCCATTTTTCTGTCAGTCGACTGGTCGACTGGATTTCACAAACCGGTGGGGGCACGCTGAGTGCACCCACTGGGTGTAGTCCCCGAGACTGTGGTCGACTGCTTGCAGTTGATCACAGTCTTAGAGAATGCATCTTTTTTTTTGAGGTCGACTGGTCGACTTTGTCTTCATCGGGATTAGTGGGGGCACGCTGAGTGCACCCACTGGGTGTAGTCCCCGAGACTACGGTCGAATGCTTGTATTTGGCTGTAGTCTTAGAAACGTGTGTTTTTCCCTTTTTCACTCGGAAGTGAATTATATTTGACATTTAGTCGATTGGTTCTTCGCAGAACTCCTGTGATCTTGTGGCTCGCTACTCAGAGCTGGAACAAAAACATACTCAAGTCGAGCTGAGCTTGAAGCTGGTTCAGGAGAAGCTGACAAAGGCAAAGGAGGAGACCGAAGGTATGTTTGGTGAGACCCTGACGACTGCTTTTCCCCTTGCTTGTTTCAAAATCTGATCTTGCTGTAACTTGCAGGTAAGGTAAGGGAGGCCCAGCAGAAGAAAGACCTTGAGCTAGCTGAGAAGATCAAGCTTGCTGACGAGAAGTTAGCTTCCGTCACCAAGCTCGAACAAGACAATACCAATCTGAAAGCTGCTCTTGGGATTGCTAACAAGGAGGTCAGTCGACTGAAGACTGATAAAGCTGCTCTGACCGACCAAGTCAGCAAATTGACTGAGAAGAAAACTGAACTGGAGGCCTTCCTGAGTGGCCTTGCCAATAAGCTGTTTCTTATGCTTGAAGGTAAATCTCCATGTAACTTTGAAGAAGAAACCAGCCGACTGGAGCCAAACCTCGACCCCATCAATTCTCCGGTGAACGACGAAGTTGCCATGGATGTTTTCCGACTGGAGTCTCGTGTTGCAGCTGTCGTGGACTATCTCGCAAGGCTGAAGGCCGCCACATCTCGCATCGACTCGACGCTCTGGCCTGAGGAGACACTTCAGAATGACCTTGAGTCGCTGATGGCCCGCTTGAACACGATCCCTGGTCGAGTGCAGGAGTGGAAGAAGTCCTCGGCTCGGTGTGGTGCAGATGTCGCTCTGTGTCTAGCCCGAGTCCACTACAAAGATGCGCGAGAAGAAAAGCTGGCGGCCCTTCGGGTGGCCAATACCAAGAAGCACGACTTCAGGTCCTTTATGGAAACTTTCCTTGCAGCTGCCACTCGGATCGCCGACGGAATTGACCTTGATGAATTCGTTGCGCCTTCCAGCCCTCCACAGGAGGGGTAAAAAACTTCTTCTGGCTCGATACTTTTAAATTTGCCTCGGTATGCCGAGTGGAATTGTAACTGACAAACCTTAACAGGCTTGACGCCTGAGCACTTTCGGTTCCTTTAGATGTTGATTCAAACTTGGATTTGGTGCTTGAATACGATTTCCTTCGTCTCGGAATGTCTTTTGCAGGTTCAAAGCAAGGTGCCTGTACTGCAATCGACTTATTCTTTAGTCCACTTAGGCGAGCACTGGGCTGCAGCTAAGCCCCCGAGTGGAAGTCAGGCTTACCACTCGGTAGGATTTTTATAACTTAGGCGAGCACATGGCTGCAGCTAAGCCCCCGAGTGAGAGGGTTGCTCTTCACTCGGTGGAATTTTTATAACTTAGGCGAGTTCTTGGACTGCAGCTAAGCCCCCGAGTGAGAGGGTTGCTCTTCACTCGGTAGGAATTTTTATAACTTAGGCGAGTGCTTGGACTGCAGCTAAGCCTCCGAGTGAGAGGGTTGCTCTTCACTCG
>NC_057806.1:156052414-156125473 GCF_018294505.1 Triticum aestivum
TTTTTGTAACTTAGGCGAGTGCTTGGACTGCAGCTAAGCCTCCGAGTGAGAGGGTTGCTCTTCACTCGGTAGGATTTTTACAACTTAGGCGAGTGCTTGGACTGCAGCTAAGCCCCCGAGTGAGAGGGTTGCTCTTCATTCGGTAGGATTTGTATAACTTAGGCGAGCACGAGGCTGCAGCTAAGCCTCCGAGTGAGAGGGTTGCTCTTCACTCGGTAGGATTTTTACAAACTTAGGCGAGCACGAGGCTGCAGCTAAGCCTCCGAGTGGAAGGCTGGCTTACCACTCGGTAGGATTTTTATAACTTAGGCGAGCACGAGGCTGCAGCTAAGCCTCCGAGTGGAAGGCTGGCTTACCACTCGGTAGGATTTTGATAACTTAGGCGAAACGGATTCGCAGCTAAGCCTCCGAGTGGGAGTCTGGCTCACCACTCGGTAGGATTTTTACAAACTTAGGCAAAACGGATTCGCAGCTAAGTCACCCACTGAGGGGAATTTCATTGGACAAAAATAAAAAGTGACAGATATTATGGAGGAACTATGACACTATTATTTTGAGGTCCATGAACTACAAAAGTACTTTATTGCAACTCATCCGAATGATAAAACTTAAGTGTAGAATGGGCGGAGCAGCTCCGCGTTCCAAGCTCGGGGCTCGTCGAAATTATGCTCGACGTTGTAAAGACGGTACGCCCCATTGTGGAGGACCTTGGTGACTATGAAGGGACCTTCCCAAGAAGGAGCAAGCTTGTGTGGTTTGTGCTGATCCACTCGGAGAACCAAATCTCCTTCCTGGAAGGCTCGACCTCTCACATTTCGGGCGTGGAAACGGCGCAGATCTTGTTGGTAGATGGTCGACCGGATCAGAGCCATCTCCCTTTCTTCCTCTAAAAGGTCGACTGCGTCCTGCCGCGCTTGTTCAGCTTCTGCTTCGTTGTAGATTTCGACTCGGGGAGCATTATGCAGAAGATCACTTGGTAAGACCGCTTCGGCTCCGTAGACCAAGAAGAATGGAGTTCTTCCGGTCGACCGATTGGGTGTGGTCCGCAGTCCCCAGAGTACATATGGAAGTTCGTCGACCCAAGCTCCAGCCGCGTGTTTGAGATCACGCATCAGTCGAGGCTTCGGTCCCTTAAGAATCAGTCCATTAGCTCGCTCTGCTTGTCCATTCGACTGAGGATGGGCGACTGATGCGTAGTCGACCCGTGTGCCCTGGGAGTCGCAGAAAGCTCTGAATTCCTCTGAGTCAAAGTTTGACCCATTATCCGTAATGATGTTGTGCGGGACTCCATATCTGAATATTAGTTCCCTGATGAAGCTAACAGCAGTACCGGTGTCAAGGCTCTTGATTGGTTTAGCCTCGATCCACTTGGTGAACTTGTCGACTGCCACCAGTACATGCGTGAAACCGCTTCGTCCTGTTCTCAAAGGACCGACCATGTCCAGCCCCCAAACTGCAAAAGGCCAGACGAGTGGGATGGTCTTCAAAGCTGACACAGGCTTGTGCGACATATTCGAGTAGAACTGACATCCCTCGCACTTATCCACTATCTCTTTTGCCATCTCATTCGCCTTGGGCCAGTAAAATCCGGCTCGGTATGCTTTGGCCACGATGGTCCGAGAGGAGGCATGATGACCACAGGTCCCCGAGTGAATATCATTGAGGATGAGTCGACCTTCTTCTGGTGTTATGCACTTCTGACCGACTCCAGTCGCGCTTTCTCTGTATAATTGTCCTTTGATTACGGTAAAGGCCTTAGATCGACGGACGATCTGTCGAGCCTCTTCCTCATCCTCCGGAAGCTCTTTCCTCAAGATATATGCGACATACGGAATCGTCCAGTCGGGAATGACCACCAAAACCTCCATGATCAAGTCGACCACCGCTGGGACTTCAACTTCAGTCGGATCTGTGGCGCTCTTGGGCTGTGGAGTTTCTTCGGTGAAAGGGTCTTCTTTGACTGACGGAGTGTGTATATGCTCCAAGAACACACCACTCGGAATGGCTTCTCTCTTGGAACCTATCTTTGCTAGATCATCAGCTGCTTGATTTTTCAGTCGGGGTATATGATGGAGCTCCAACCCCTCGAACTTCTTTTCCAGCTTCCTCACTGCACTGCAGTATCCAGTCATGGCTGGGCTTCTCACGTCCCACTCTTTCATCACCTGATTGACCACTAAATCCGAGTCGCCATAGACCATTAGGCGACGGACGCCGAGTGAAATGGCCATGCGCAACCCATATAGGAGGGCCTCATATTCTGCCTCATTGTTGGAGGAATCAAAGTGAATCTGGAGCACATATCTGAGCTTATCTCCTCTGGGGGAAACCAGGACAACCCCAGCACCGGAACCATTCAACATCTTAGAGCCATCAAAAAACATAGTCCAATGCTCCGAGTGAACTTCAGTCGGCTGCTGTTGTTCAATCCACTCGGCGAGGAAATCTGCTATCGCCTGGGACTTAATGGCTTTCTTTGCCTCAAACTTGATATCAAGGGGAAGAAGTTCAATCGCCCATTTGGCCACCCGACCAGTTGCATCTCTGTTGTGCAAAATCTCTGATAGTGGAGCGTCGCTGATGACTGTGATGGAATGGTCAGAGAAATAATGAGCAACCTTCTTTGTGGTCATGTATATTCCATACACAAGTTTCTGATAATGAGGATATCTCTGCTTGGATGGAGTCAAGACTTCAGACAAATAATACACTGGGCGCTGAACTTTGAGAGCTTTTCCTTCTTCTTCCCGCTCGACCGTTAGCACAGTACTGACGACTTGTCCTGTGGCTGCGATGTAGAGCAACAGAGGCTCTTTGCTGATTGGAGCAGCAAGCACCGGCTGGGTGGAGAGCAGAGCTTTTAGCTCGGCAAACGCTGCATCAGCTTCTGGAGTCCACTCGAACTTGTCAGCCTTCTTCATCAGTCGGTAAAGAGGCAGTGCCTTTTCACCGAGTCGTGAGATGAATCGACTTAATGCGGCCAAGAATCCAGTAAGCTTCTGGACATCGTGCACTCGCACAGGGCGTTTCATTCGGAGAATAGTGCCAATCTTCTCTGGGTTAGCGTCGATTCCCCGTTCGGAAACGAGAAAACCGAGTAACTTGCCACCAGGAACTCCAAATGTGCACTTTGATGGATTGAGCTTGATATCATACCTTCTGAGGTTGGCAAATGTTTCGGCGAGGTCAGCGAGCAGGTCGGAACCTTTTCGTGATTTGACAACAATATCATCCATATAAGCTTCCACATTCCGACTGATTTGAGTGAGTAGACACTTCTGAATCATTCGCATAAATGTGGCTCCGGCATTCTTGAGGCCGAATGGCATGGTGATATAGCAGAAGCACCCGAATGGAGTGATGAAAGCTGTTTTTACCTCATCGGGCCCGTACAGACGGATCTGGTGGTACCCGGAGTAAGCATCTAAAAAAGACAACCTCTCGCATCCCGCGGTCGAGTCAACAATTTGATCTATGCGAGGGAGAGGAAAGTGATCTTTCGGGCAGGCCCGGTTGATGTGCTTGAAATCAATGCACATTCGGAGCGACTTGTCCTTCTTAGGAACCATGACGACATTAGCGAGCCACTCGGAGTGGTATATCTCTCGGATAAATCCTGCCGCCAACAGTCGAGCCACTTCTTCACCGATGGCCTTTCTCCTCTGGACGGCGGACCGCCGAAGATGCTCTTTGACTGGTTTTGCAGACGAGTCGACTCTTAGGCGATGCTCAGCCAGTCCCTTGGGAACACCTGGCATGTCAGCGGGCTTCCATGCAAAAATGTCCCAGTTCTCACGGAGGAACTGGATGAGCGCTTCTTCCTATTTTGGGTCGAGTGTCGTGGAGATGCGGGTCGGAGCTGCTTCGGGGTCGGTCGGGTGAATGTGAACAGGCTTCGTCTCACCGGACGACTGGAATGCAGACTCTGTGGCGGGCTTCTTGGATCGCAGCAAGTCACTCGGATCTGCGTTTTGCTTGTATTCTTCGAACTCGACTGCTGTCACCTGGGAATCGGCAATCTTGGAGCCCTTCTGAAAGCACTCTTCTGCCTTTTTCCTATCACCGGTGACAGTGATCACACCTTTGGGCTGGTCTGAAAGCACTCTTCTGAAAGCATCTTCAATTTGAGGTACACGTAACATGGTCGAGCCATGAACCGTGCATAGGCTGGTCTCCCCAAAATGGCATGATATGCACTTTGAAAATCCACGACCTCAAACGTCGACTTTTCTTTGCGAAAATGCTTCGAATCACCAAACACTACGTCCAAAGCTATCTGGCCGAGCGACTCGGCCTTCTTCCCTGGTATAACCCCATGAAAGCTCATGTTACTAGTGCTCAGTCGGGACATCGGAATGCCCATACCTTTCAATGTGTCTGCATATAACAGATTCAGCCCACTTCCACCATCCATCAGCACCTTTGTCAGTCGAGTGCCTTCGACAACTGGATCGACCACCAAAGCTTGCCTCCCAGGGGTGGCAATATGAGTCCGGTGATCAGATTGGTCGAATGTGATGGGTGTTTGAGACCATTTCAGATAATTTGCCTTTGCTGGGGCAACCATGTTCACCTCTCGGTTAATCACTTTTAGTCGACTTCTGCTTTCCACATCTGCAAAGATCATCAGAGTGGAGTTGATATGCGGATATCCTCCCTCACTGTCCTCTTTGTCTTCGGCCTTGTCCGACTCCTTCTCCTTGTCCTTAGACTGTTTTCCCTGAAACTGCTGGATCAGGAGTCGACATTGGCGAGTGGTGTGCTTTGGGTAAATGATATTCCCCTCTTCATCTTTCTTCGTGTGAATGTGACATGGCATATCCAACACGTCGTTCCCTTCTTTATCCTTTACCTTCTTGGGGTTCCAGGATCCTTTTGGTTTCCCCTTAAACTTTCCTTGAGTCACGGCCAGAGCTTCTCCAGGAGCTGCCGGTTCAGCCTTCCGGTTCTGTTTCCGACTGGTGTTTCCTTTTTCCGACTGACTCGGCTTGTGCTTGCCGCTTCGGAGTCGGTCTTCTTCTTCGCCATTGGCGTACTTGGTAGCAATCTCCATCATCCGACTCAAGGTCATGTCACCGGTTCGACCAAATTTCAAACTCAGTTCTCTGTTCTTGACGCCGTCTTTGAAGGCGCATACTACCTGATGATCAGAGACATTTTCCACAGTGTGGTGCAAAGTGATCCACCTCTGAATATACTCCCTGAGAGTCTCATTAGCTTTCTGCACGCAGACTTGCAACTCTGTCAATCCAGCTGGTCGCTTGCAAGTCCCTTCAAACGTTCTGACGAACACTCGGGACAGATCTTCCCAAGTGTAAATGCTGCTGGGAGGTAATTGAGTCAACCATGCCCTGGCAGAACCTTCCAACATGAGGGGTAAATGCTTCATGGCCACCTCGTCGTTCCCACCACCAATCTGAACTGCCACTCGGTAGTCTTCAAGCCAAGTTTCAGGCTTAGACTCACCAGTGAACTTGCTGACTCCTGTTGCCAACCTGAAATTGGGGGGAATAACTGCGGCTCTGATAGCTCTGCTGAAACATTCAGGACCAGAAACATGCACTCGACTGCTTGTGGGTACATCTCTGTCGAGTGCGCCTCGATGGGCTCTGTTCTGGTCGACCAACCCTTGCACGATAATGGATCGCGCGTCGAAGCCTGGCTCTCTGGGGTCAACTGGAACCTTACGCCCTGTACTGTACTGACGCCTATCATCTGGCTGCCGAGGAGCGTAAGACCCACCCCTCGGAGGGGAATAGGGCACTCGACGCCTATCATCTCGGTCGAGTCTGTCGCCATATTGATCTCGCCGATTCTCACGCCCTTCGTGCCGCGGAGGCGATCTGGGGCTGTGAGCCGACTGAACCGTATTCACAGTGACGGATCGACTGTGAATTCTGTTGCGCGACTGAGACACGGCTGAATTCTGATCTCCTGCTGCCCGGAGCAGATCCCTGATCTGCAGCAAACCTCTGCCAGCTTCCGACTGCGAAGGCTGGATGGACTCTGCTATACGGGTCGCAGCTGCTAAATTCTGAATTGGGGTTCGATATACCTGAGTCAGCGGGAAGAGTTGACGTCGACTGGTGTCGGGAACTCGTTGCCGCGCGCGCTCGTCGAGTGCTCGCTGAAGGTTCTCCAGTCGAGTGCGCTCGGCCAAATTGGCCAGACGCGCCTCCTCCAAGGCACGAGCCTCGGGGGTTTCTCCTGCGATGGGAATACGCAGGGGATCCTCGTTCCTGCGGCGAAGTTCCTCCCTTTGCAGAGAGTCGAGTGGCTCGGGCTGCTACTCTTCGTAGCCTCGTGCAGGGTCGCCGCCGTCACCTGCTCCACCACCACGGGCGAAGCCAGGAGGGCTGTGGGGCCCGTCGACCATCAAGATTTCCGCCGCTGGATCACTGCTTCCGCACTCGGATGCAGTCTCTACAGAGCCAGTCGACTGATCGAACAAGCCGTAGAGAGATTCGTTGGGCTCGATTGCCGCAACTTGGGTAGTGGCCGATTGGCGAGCCACCGCGTGACTCACCCATCGCTGAAGCCTCGACCGGCCTGAGCGCTTGCGCTGGCGGGAGACCGGTTGGGTGGACGATGGAGGAGCCGACCGATACTGGGTCGACGGTTGCCGCAGCAGAACGCCGCGGACACATGCGCGAAAATGCGTCGCACCGCGGACGGGGAGCGCATCTACGTCGAGTGGAGCCTCCTGGAGCCATGCGGAGTCGTCGGCGATGAAGGTGAGAGCGCCGAGACGGATCTCTTGACCCTCGACCAAAACTCCAGCAGACACCATGATGAAAGTACTCGGAAGAATCGCAACTTCTCCACAAAATCGCTAAAACACCTGCCCCACGGTGGGCGCCAACTGTCATGGTTCTAAGCCTGATAGTAGAGTGGGGGGTAGGTATGGAGAGGCAAGGTCCTAGCTATGGAGAGGTTGTAAGCACAAAGGATGTACGAGTTCAGGCCCTTCTCGGAAGAAGTAACAGCCCTACGTCTCGGAGCCCGGAGGCGGTCGAGTGGATTATGAGTGTATGAACTACAAGGTGCCGAACCCCTCTGCCTGTGGAGGGGGGTGGCTTATATAGAGTGCGCCAGGACCCCAGCCAGCCCACGTAGGAGAGGGTTTAAGGTGAGTTAAGTCTGGGGCGTTACTGGTAGCGCCCCACATAAAGGCCTTTACTATCATAAAGTCTACTTGATTACAGGCCGTTGCAGTGCAGAGTGCCTCTTGACCTCCTGGTGGTCGAGTGAGTCTTCGTGGTCGAGTCCTTTAGGCCAGTCGAGTTAATCTTCGTTGGTCGACTGGAAGGCGACCTCTTCTAAGGATGTCTTGGGGTAAGTTACTTGGATCAGGTCCATGACCCTACCCTAGGTACATAACCCCATCACTTAGCACCCCATGTAAGCATCGATGCATCCTGTACAACAAGATGAAACATTCGCCAAGGCACCTGGCACCAATAATGTAGGAGTACTAGTACTACCTCCTTTCCGGTTTATAGGGCTCAATTCAAAAATCTCATCAGCCAAGGTAGATGATGAGTGGTGGAATAATTTTTGTAGTTTGCAAAAACACTCAATTAATGCACTTGTTTTCCTCAAAAAATTATGTTTACCAATGCATTAATTTTGTGTCAAACGTTGACCATCTACTCCCTCCATCCAGGTGAGTCATCTTTGGTTGTGCACCGTGACCAAGGAGGAAAAAACAAGAGAACTTAACGTTTATTTGCTACTCCCTCCATTCCTAAATATTGTCTTTTTAGACATTCAAATGGAATACAACATACAGATGTATGTAGACATATTTTATAGTTAGATTCACTCATTTTGCTCCATACGTAGTCACTTGTTGAAATCTCTAGAGAGACAAATACTCCGTGGGAACAGAGGGAGGCTTTTACTCCGTATTTGGGGAACATAGGGAGTATCACAATATGGAGGGAACAGAGGAAGCTTGAAATATGAACATGTCAATGGGAGGGAGTAAAAGCCTCATGCATGCATGCATTCATGCATGCAACACTCACACATACACATGGACACACGCAACACTCACGCACCCATGCCGCACATAGTACACGACGCAACACACACGCTCACTCTCAAGTGCTCAACCTACTCCCTACGTCCATGAAAGACTCTACATTTAGAGATTTACACATTGACCAGGGCATAATTAATGCCCAAAAGTAGCAGACTTATGTGTGCATGCGACCATTGAGATAAGAAGATTAAATGAAGGCCGTTGCATGCTGTAATTAAGGATAGACATGTAGCCTATACCTACAACACAAGTTGGTGCATTAGTCAATCAATATCGATTTAGATTAAAGGCTAAATGCATTGGAAGTGTAGATGTACATCATGTACTACACTCTTTGTTTTATAGCCGATGTACACTCTTTGTTGGAAGACCGAGGGAGGACACGTGCATGCACTCACATACACAGCCAGGGCGGTTCGTGCGCAAGGGTTGGACTCGTGTTGCGCCTGCGTAAAGTTTTGTTTAACTGATTTCTTTGCTCTGCCAACTAACAGGTGGGACCCATAAACCAGGTGACAATTTAACTAGTCAACAAAGTGCCACGTCGACTATGTGGCCAGTCAGTAGGGTGCAATACAGTGCTCTACGATGAGCTAGTGATCGTATAATCACCGCAAAACTATATATAGTGACTAGAGAGTGTATTGTTACATATGTTGACCGCCAGTGTATTTTTCTCGTTTCAAATTAAGACATATTTAACCGGAAAGGACTAGTACTTGTACTGCTTCGATGTGTCCCGTAAACTTGCCGAATGAGGAGAAGCTTGCTTACTACGCCTCTCCCTTGCCCACGAGCGTGGTGGCTCGCAGGACGAGGAGAGGGTTTTGACTACAGCGCCCTCTCCCTCTCCCTCTCGCTCGCCCTCACCCTCGCGGTGGACGTGCGGCAATTCAATCGGTGTCAGATTGCCACAAGCATATTGTACTATAGTATCATCATTGTTGGACCTTCCGAAGAGGCGAAGAGCCAAGTGCAAGGTTCACACGAGTATGAATTGTTGAACCTCCCGAAGAGGCAAAGAGCCAAGCGCAAGGTTTTATAGGAGTTGTCGTCCTAGTAGAGTATTACAAATATAGCGAACAATGCTACTATATGATGTCGCCACATCACCTATATCCAAAGATGTGCCACCTTTTTTTCTCAATGAGTGTGTTGGATCCCGTGCAACAACCACAGAAGTTGCACGTACACATAACACATTTACTAGTAATAAATTCTAAAGGACAAATGCCAATATGCCACAAATTCATTAGATAAATTTGTGCACAACTAGTATAAATATATACACAACACTATCGTTCACAATTTACCATACCCCACTTACACGTTATAGATGGGCTACATGTCCTCCTCCAGGTTCCAGTCCCAGGTGTTCTTCATGGATGGCACGATCCATAGCGGTGGGCAACGGGAATCATTGTCACAACTTTCTAGTCCGGTTCCACATGATGGAGACTCATCCAAGCTGAAGCGGCATAAATCAGGGATAGCGTGTCCCAACATGTTGTTCATCCGGCGGTGCGCACTAAAGACACAACCATGCTTCATAAACGGCAGGCCTTCGGTGTCGTCCATGGAAGGTGGCATCCGCTTCACAATGGGGTAGCTATCCCTAATGAAAAGAGAGTACTCTCCAAGAGTGTTCCTCAGCACCCATGTAGCATCAGGAGGGTCGAACTCGGCGCCGTTCATCTGGTACATGCGACATCTCAGATCTGGACACATGGTGACGTACACAGTCAAGGTCCATGCATAATAATATTGTGCTCAAATATGACGGTCAGTAATACTGTGCAGCAAATAGTACTACTCCGGTATAGAGGAAGTAAATTAACCGGCTTATTATATATAGCCACTCTTGGGTACATGGATGAGATACTAAGACATGGAAAAACAAAAATGGTGGCAGCTAGTGGGTTCAAGTCTTCAAGGGCCTAGCTAGCTATACGCGTCCTCCAAGGTAAAAAGTACTCCTACGGCTGGTCGTAATGGTAGTATCATAGGTAGTATCATGCATACCAACTAGGCAATTTTGATGAGGTGTCATAGAATTAAATGAAGACAGAGAGGATTGAGTATCATATCATGATACCATATCATAATAAATGCTATGCTACTATGTGTCATGCATGGCAATAAATAAAGTACTACATGATAATAGTATATGATACTATGCATTAGGAAGGTGGTATCATACACTGGTATCATATGCATGATACTAGTATATGATACTCCCCATTACAACCAGCCTACTAGTAAGTAGTACAACAACGAAAGAGAAGGCAAGAGGGTTAAAAGTATAATACTAAATGGAATACCTGGGTAGGTGGTGACGGTCTGATCGTGGTAGATTGTGTGACCATGTTGCACATCAGTGGTTCCACGGGTAACGACTGCTAAGATAGTTGATCCCAATATGCCAAAGTCAGCTACAAGGTTCCAGGTTAGACTGAATCGCGGATGCAAATGCACATCCATGTCCGGTGATCTTATTTTGATCGGGGGATGACTGGTCCCTGCAAAATTGAGGAGTACCATTAGGGATGCAAATGATGGTTTGTGCATTTCGTTTGTAATCTCACATACCGTAGGATGGCAACCGGATGAAACAAGTCCCCTGGCTTGTCACCACGAAGATGCGGCCTAGATGGCGCACGGCGTCTTCGAACGTGTAGGGGTACAAATCTGCCGCGGCCAACATGCGCCAGCCTCTGTTGTTACTGCCTCTTGCATTGATGGCAATCCTTTTGTCGAACACCACGATGAGATAGTAATCGTCATAGCCACGTCGCTTTGTCAGCGGGTCTGCAATTTCTATCTTCTTCAATCTCATGTAGGCATCATAATACATATTCAGCCCAGCCAGTCCTGAAGGCCGGTCGCAATGGTTGAGAAGGGGTCTACGGGAACGGTCGTACTGCTATGGATGTTGTGCAAAATGATGGTGGTATCTCGCCGGAGGTATGCAATCCAATCTTTGTTGGCACTGACCCAGACCTATATATAAGACGGTGGGCAGCGGAGTAATTACGGGATGGAAATGGAATAACTAATTACTACATGATCAAACTCCATGAATGACCCGCTCATCGGACAAAATCCGACTACCTCTCAACGTCGGCAACTTAGCGGAGTCAACGTGCAACATGGCCATGGAGCGGTGGACTGTTCGAAGGATTGTCCCATAGAAGAACCTTCTCCTCGAGGACGCATGGAAGACCAACAAGCATGGCCTTTTCCCAAGCCTATTTAAGAACCGTCTTGAAAAAGTTGGTGCAGGAAGCACCGAGTCTTGCGGCGGTGAGGACGTTGGAGCGGCGTGCGATTTCTCCCAGAGGATCGTCATCCAAGGTCCCCCAACCCCGAAGAGGAGGAGAACCGCCTAGCGAATCCATGGGAGCAGCGACGAACTGCCTTCTCTCCGGGGGGAGGGGAACTAGCGAGGAGGAGATAAGAGCGTAGTAACCGCAGGGCCTCGTCCCTTCCAACTGTAGCTCCTCGATCGTTCCTTAGCGAAGGGGTGAGGCTATTATTTACTACGTACTCGTACTGTAGCCGTACTAGTACTACTTTCTCAACTAGTAGTGTGATGTACTGTGCTTCTAGTATAGTGCACTAGTTTTGAACTCTTAATCTCAGGGCCAAGGAGCTACAGTTGGAAGTGGAGGGTAGTACTGTTCTCTAGAACCATCGATGTACTATCAATGAAGGGAAAGTACGCCTATGTAGTGGGTACTCTCGGTGCTCTATTCATGCGCGTAGCTGGCCTACTCAATAGCTCCTCTCACACACACACTAGCAGCTTGTTTATCAGCGACGGTTACTACGGGGTCAGAACATTTGAGTTATCTGATACAGCGACACTAGGCTTTTGGCTTCCATTTGTGGAGGTGTAATGGATCTCGTTGAACTTTGTTAGTAGTTCCTTCTTTATGAATGAGATGAGGCAAAACTTTTGCCTCTGTTTAAAAGAAATCACGTCAAGAGGAATTTATTTTATAGAGCCGATAATGGAGTGAAGTCCATGTGTGCAACGCCACAAGCTACACAGTACTAGTAGAGTACTAGGACTTTACGTACAGAGCCATATTGCATAGTTCCCAATGCCGCACCAGGCTTTTCCGGCTCCTCAGGCTTAATTGGGAGGCGTTAGTTTAAATATGCTACTAGCTGACGAGGAAGCTGCAAGCGAGGTGTGGCTAGGGCGAGCACACGAGCCACAAGATGATGGGAAGGAAAACCCGTTCACGTGGATGGGCTATCCAGTGCACCCAGATTGTGGTGCGACACATCCGTTTGACTTCAAAACTCAAACTACCCGTGTACAAATATTGGCTCGCAACGAAGTTACTATTTTAAAAAAAGGCTGACGTGCGTTCGGCCGGGATCGAACCCACAAAACAAGGTATACAATCCCGCGACCACTAGTAGTACTTGTTGGAGTACAATGCAACCTAGAATCGCCTTTTGTCGCTAGTAGTAAATTCTTGCTTACAAGAAACCACTAATAATGCCAAGAAACTACTACCACTTGCATACGTGGCAGACTTGAGATAAGACTACCTTATCAACCATTGTACATGCCCTTACCAACCAGCCCTACCCAGAAACGACCACTCTAAAAGTGTCGTTATAGGCATGTTTCAATCCACGTCGCCCCTTAAGTCAACGCCTTCTATTCGACCGACAAGTTTGGCGTTATGACTTGTGGGACCTACATGCCAGTCCGCACAAAAATCCTTGAGTGACCTCCTACCTCCGGCCCATCCACCTAGTCATCCTCGGCCATGGGACGCAGCTACCGCCGCCAGCAGAAGGCGAGGTCAAAACCGCCGGCGGTGCGCAGCCCATCTTGCGGCAGCCCGGATGCCAGCTCCGTCCGGTGCTCGCGGCCGCTAGCTAACTAAGATAGCTCCGTCCAGCTGCTTGTCGGTAAGGTTTGCTAGCTAGATTGCCACGGCGGCGCGGCGGCTTGCTCGCGCGCCGCGCTAAGGCCAGCCATCTGGCTCGAGCGAAGGCCAGCATGGCGGCTTGCTCGCTCGTGAGTCATGCTCGGGCCAGCCTGCCAACCCGTGCGGAGGCCAGCACGGCGTCCAGCCCGTCCGGCGGAGCGGCAGCCAACTCGCTCATCACCGGCGCCACCGATGAACACGCATCAGTATTTTTTGAAGTGATGTTCAGGAAAAATAATGATTTGAGGGGGAATAACAGGATAGAAGGTCAGATGTGGGTCCCTCGTGTCAACGGTCAAACAAAATGTGTTGGTTTAAGCTGCCTCATCAGCACAGATGTGTGGTCCAACCCTGTCATAAACGGGTTTAAACGAGCCTAGTCGGCACTAGGTAGTAGTTTTTGGCACGGATTAAGAAATTTTGGGTATGTTTTTGCTATTTTTGTATAGGTAGTAGTTTTTGGCACGGATTAAGAAATTTTGGCTATGTTTTTGCTATTTTTGTATAGGTAGTAGTTTTTGGCACGGATTAAGAAATTCTGGCTATGTTTTTGCTATTTTTTGTACAATGGTTTCTTCCTAGGGCTGGTTGAAAGTGGTAGTTTTTTGTTAAATACTCTACATATTGTAAGTAGGAGTGAAAGTTAAGCTTTGGAAGCCAATAAGCAAGGCTAGTTACATAGTGCATATGTGTACGTGATTGAAAGTAAATATCAACCATGAGTGACTAATATCTTGATGGAAAACTCGAAACTATGGAAATACTAGCATTTTTTTGCATGGTTGGAAATACTAGCAATGTTCACGTGCGTTGCAATGGATCATAATTAAAATAATACTTATTCACAAACTTGATACAAAACACTCTAATTTTGATATACATATATCACTAGAGATATATTATGTTTCAATTAGAATATATTCCTTGGGCTGTTTTGGTGAGGTGAGGGAGGGATGTGGTTGGTTTTAAGATACTAATTATGGGTTTTTCTACAAATTGGTAGAGAAGTGGGATGTTGGTGAGAAAAGGCAACAACTTACCTCACAGTCGTTAGATGTAGATCTAATGGTCAGAAATGACGGATGGCAGACACACCATCATCACCAACTTAGTCTTGTGTAGGAGTACCAGCAAGATGTCCGTGCATTGCACGGAACATCAAGATGCATTTTTTTATAAAATACTTGTTGTGATTGACCCATGCAGGAGTAATCCCATGTGTAAAAACTAATGATATCTCGAGAAATAGGAGATAATGTGAAGAGGAGTGGGGTGTGGTGGTGATTGGTGGTCGGACTGAGTGGAGGCATGGGGATGGACGACGCTGGCAGCGGCCACCAGGCCAGTTTGTTCCAAATGCTTCCTTTTTTAATTACTCAACAATGAGGTTGTTGGAGATAAGGATGAACGAGGGAAGGCCTTGTGTGCAAGTGTGGAGAGAGGTGCAGGTATCTTTTAGTTTAATTTCCATCCATAAGACATAGATCGGATGGTCTATATTGTAAGATGGCACTCGTACGATCATCACCAACTCGGTTTTTTATAAGAGAAGAAATATAAGTATGGAGATACAAACATATTATCGATACTTGTTTCCGTAAATTAGGATCTACATTCTATTCAATGCCTCAGCATGTGGGGCCTTAGCACAATGACTTCTTGACTATGTGAACAAAGGTTTTCCTGTCGCCGATAAGGAGGGGGTGACGGCGGCGCGTTTTCGGCTTGCTCTAGTCCTAGTAGTCATACTAGGTGGTCTACGCACGTGTAGATTTATTCTTTTTCACATCTCGTGTTCGCCATACTGCCACGACTGTTGATGAATAGACGGTAAGTTATTCACGAGGAAACCCTTGTTGGGCGTGTTTGCGAGAGAGAGAGAGACAGTGTGTGTGTGTGTGATATGTCTAAAGACTGAGGCAATGATAAGAGATTCTTTGTGTCTATGTGTGTGGAGGATAGAGAGAGACATGTACATGGGGCTTTGTGTTGTGTAACGTGGAGACACATAGACATAATCAGAGAGTGAGTGTGTGAGATACACATGCGGACATGGGGAGAGATGAGGATCTAGATAAATGGGTGTCTGTGCGTGTTTGTGTGGGTTTGTGTGCGCGTTTGTGTGTGAGAGGGAGTGTGTGTATGTGGAGTAGAGAGACCACTAATGATGTAAACCTAGTATAAGGGAAGGGGGAATGGTGTGACATGTGTGTCACAGAGAGACAAAGGCATGTGTAGTTGCGGGATAGCATGGGTGCGGGCAGGGAGCATGCTATTTGTAAGAGACATCGAGTGTGTGTGGGAGAGGGGTGTGAGAGCAAGCGAGAGATAGATAGATAGAGAGAGAGAGAGTGAGATAGAGAGAGCGGTGGAGAGAGAGAGAGGAAGAGAGGGGGGAGAGGGGTCATTTGTGTCCATAAATGGCGTATAGATAGGGAGACAATGTTGATGTTGTTTGAAATTGGCCTATGTACGGAGACGCAAGGGAAGCGAGTCATCGTGTGTGTGATAGGGACTTCATGAGAGATCTAGAATAGATGGTGTAGAGAACAATGTGCGAGATTGAGAACGATGATACATTAGGGAGCTATGGAAAGAGTCACGGCATATATGTATACAGGGAAGGAGCTGGGGCGGGTCCGCATGTGGGAAAGATAGAAAGAGGAGAGTGGTGCACAAGGAGACAAAGTGTGCTTGTTCGCAGTGGGGGTGGTGTGTGAGGTGAGTGTGCGAGAACCACATAACTCGGGAGATAGACGTTTGGGGGTGACGTTTTGTGTTTATGGGAAAGATACACTCTACACAGTGCGTGTGCTTGGCAAAGAGAGATGCCGGGAGACCTAGAGAGTGGGGGAAGAGGTGTGTGCATGCTCGAGAGACAAGATAGATACCTATATTGGGGTCCGGACTTTACAAGAGAGGGGGGTGTTAATGTGCTCGTGTGTTCATGTATGGGGGAGAGAACGACTTGTGTAATTGAGATATATATGGTCAATAGTGTGTGCACTCATGGTTGATCAATTTGTTTCACAGTTCAGACTATGAGATAACGATACTTTTGAACATGCGTGATATACCTTGATGTACCAGAATTACAAACCTAAGATTGGAGTTTTGGAATTCGACTCCATCATTAGCTTTTGTAATTCATTTAAATGGAGGTACATTTTTAAGCTGGGATTTCGTGATTTCAAATTCATATATCAAACCTAGAGATATACACATATGGGCATGTTCAAACTTTATAATCATCCACTTTATTCATACACATACACATTTTTGCTTTTGTCATCATATTTAGGATAAACACATTTGGAATTTGATCTGAATTGTACCGTATGATGGTATTTGCTTGTACTAGCTCAATGATCCATATTTGAATTGAATGGACAATCTATGTTTCGAGTTGGAGACATTGATTTTCAAAACTTGCACTTTTATTTTGCGTGCAAAACAAATAAATTCTCGGCCATGATATCATAGTCAGCCGTACAAGAGCATAACACTAATAATTTCAGGCGCCAAAAGCTTTGAAACTTCTCGCTCACATCGAAATATCTCATGCCCGAAAGTTTAGCCCTATGATATTCCTATTTTACCCCTGCCACATGAAAAAAATGGCTGATTTGGTAACTCCATTGTTTTCCCCTCTTTGCCCCAACATTCTTCCCCAGAGCCCCTCCACTTCCCCTCCCCGACCCCCAACCCCGGAAACCCGCCGAATCTAGTCCTCCGCAACAGCGGTGGACCTCACACCCTGCCAGATCAACCTTCCGCACCTTGGAACCCCCAACTACCAACTCACCACTTCACCGAAGCCGCTTCAGCGACTGGCTTGTCCACCGCTCCAGATCTCCTTGACCTCCATCATGGTCCACCGCACCGGATCTCCTTAACCGGCGCCCTCGTCCACCAAAGTGTAGGCCCTTCACTGACTCCCTCGTCTGCCTCATCGCCGGCCCTTGATACAAGCCCTCGTCCGCCACAACAGATCTGCCTCACCGAAAGCACTATACACCATACCCACCGAAGCCTTCATCCACTGCACCGGACCTGCTCCACGGATGCCATATTCAACTCCACTGGCCCTACTTTACTGACGCTGCAGCCTCATCAGGTTATTTCGATTTTTACTCCTTAGGTTTTTCTCTTCTTGATCATGCAACTGTTCACTTACCACAGATGAGCTTTCTTGCATGTCGACAGGCGCCGCAACAAAAGCACCGGAGCCGCTTGAGCGACGGTGACAGCTGGCCCAAACTCAACCACAACACGAGCACCATCGACGATCCTTAGCTATCAAGTATGACAACGATACACGTACGCCGCCAAGAATCAGGTACTATTATCCAACCATCGGTGCCTACGTTCACTTTCTTAACATAAGCACCACACCTTTGAATTTTTTCAGGACAACATTCAATTTTTCATGAGACGCGTTATTCTGCTTGCCCCTATAGGGCCATACTTCTGGCCGTGAACATGTTACATGTGCTAAATTACATACTAGTGAACATATAGTTAATATGCTTTAGTTTTGTCCTAAGTATTACTGTACTTCCTAGATATCACTGCCTACTATTTTACTTCTTGCAAGCTATATTTATGATAATGGTGTTGTTATGATGCCACCTTTTGGTTCCATCAGACCGCTTCATGTTCTCTATGCTTAATTACACATCAGCAAACTAGCATGTGGTTCCGCTGCTTTTTGTTCGTTTTACCCTACATTTTCTGATGCTAGCTATTACATCACTGCTCTGAACCTCTGTTCATTTCTTTTTTGTGTGTTCTTGATCTTCCCAAGTTGCATGACTAATTTGATACTTCTATTAATTATGGAGCCGCCAACCCCATCAAGCAAAATATTTGTTCTTTTGGGGCTGGCACCTCGAACAAGCATAAAAATATAGGGAAGCAGATATATTGTCATGTATGCACACACCCTTCTTTCTTTAGTTTAGATGAACCACTGATGATCAATTCGAACCAGTGCATGCGATTAAAATTAATTTTACAACAACTAGATTTGCAACTATGGGATGCTGACGATATCTTCAAAGAACATTGCAACAGCAGCGAGGCTTCACAACAACATATTGTAAGCTAGTGTGTTTTAGTACATGTGAAATGTAATGCGTGTGGGCTGCTTTCTTGGCTTGTGCCCTCAACCTGTAATCCTACAGAATTACAAATAGTTCAGTTGTCTGCTTTGCTGTATTGGTTGATTCGAATGCTTGTTTGTTACTTGTTATGCTATACCTGAGTTGGCCAATATGTCAGCAGTGCCTGCGGTACTATCATAAAGAAATGCATGCCTAGTTCATTTGAGTCCTTAACTTTTCCTCTGAACTTCATCACAAGACTGTCTTCGTAGTTTATATGAGGCCACACTGTTAAGTGTTTTCTCAGATTATTTCAACTGCATAGATGCCTTGGCAACTTAAATATAGCGGTGATACACTCCCTTTCAACTAGGGATGTCAACTGGGTCCCGTTTAATCCCGATTGAAGTCCACTAGTGGTATGATAGTTCAAAAGAGTTTTTGTTTTTTGAGGAAAATAAACTAGGGAGCTAGCAAAAACTAACTAGATGGGACTGCCAGATGTCATTTATTTGCCACTGATAACCCACAAGTATAGGGGATCGCAACAGTTTTCGAGGGTAGAGTATTCAACCCAAATTTATTGATTCGACACAAGGGGAGCCAAAGAATATTCTCAAGTATTAGCAGCTGAGTTATCAATTCAACCACACCTGGAAACTTAATATCTACAGCAAGGTATTTAGCAGCAAAGTAATATGATAGTAGTGGTAACGGTGGCAAAAGGTAACAGTAGCAAAAGTAATGTTTTTAGTATGATAACAATAGCTACGGAAAAGTAAATAAACGAAGAACAATATATGGAAAGCTCCTAGGCAATGGATCGGTGATAGAGAATTAAGCCGGATGCGGTTCATCATGTAACACTCATAACCTAGGGTGACATAGAACTAGCTCCAATTCATCAATGTAATGTAGGCATGTATTCCGAATATAGTCATACGTGCTTATGGAAAAGAACTTGCATGGCATCGTTTGTCCTACCCTCCCGTGGCAGCGGGGTCCTAGCAGAAACTAAGGGATATTAAGGCCTCCTTTTAATAGAGTACTGGACCAAAGCATTAATACATAGTGAATACATGAATTCCTCAAACTACGGTCATCACCGAAAGTGGTCCCGATTATTGTCACTTCGGGGTTGCCAGATCATAACACACAGTAGGTGACTATAGACTTGCAAGATAGGATCAAGAACTCTCATATATTCATGAAAACACAATAGGTTCAGATCTGTAATCATGGAACTTGGGCCCTAGTGAAAAGCATTAAGCATAGCAACATCAATCTCAGAACATAGTGGATACTAGGGATCAAACCGTAACAAAACTAACTCAATTACATGATAAATCTCATCCAACCCATCACCGTCCAGCAAGCCTATGATGGAATTACTCACGCACGGCGGTGAGCATCATGAAATTGGTGATGGAGGATGGTTGATGATGACGATGGCGACGGATTCCCCTCTCCGGAGCCCCAAACGGACTCCAGATCAGCCCTCCCGAGAGAGTTTAGGGCTTGGCGGCGGCTCCGTATCGTAAAACGTGATGAATCTTTCTCCCTGATTTTTTCTCTCCGAACACGAATATATAGAGTTGGAGTTGAGGTCGGAGGAGCTCCAGGGGGACCACGAGGTAGGGGGTGCGCCCAGGGGGGCAGGCGTGCGCCCACCCTCGTGGCTAGGGTGTGGGCCCCCTAGTCTTGATCTTTTGCCAGTATTTTTTATTATGTCCAAAAATAATCTCCATGAAGTTTCAGGTCATTCCGAGAACTTTTTTTTCTGCACATAAATAACACCATGGCAATTCTGCTGAAAACAGCGTCATTCCAGGTTAGTTCCATTCAAATCATGCAAGTTAGAGTCCAAAACAAGGGAAAAAGTGTTTGGAAAAGTAGATATGACAGAGACGTATCAACTCCCCCAAGCTTAAACATTTGCTTGTCCTCAAGCAATTCAGTTGACAAACTGAAAGTGATAAAAAAACTTTTACAAACTCTGTTTTCTCTTGTTGTTGTAAATATGTAAAGCCAGCATTCAAGTTTTCAGAAAAGATTATGAACTAACCATATTCTCAATAACTCTTAGGTCTCATGTTTAGTCATATCAATGGCATAATCAACTAGCGAGCAATAATAGTAAATCTCTGATGACAACACTTTCTCAAAACAATCATAATATGATATAATAAGATGGTATCTCGCTAGCCCTTTCTGAGACCGCAAAGCATAAATGCAGAGCACCTTTAAAGATCAAGGACTGACTAGACATTGTAATTCATGGTAAAAGAGATCCAGTAAAGTCATACTCAATGTAACCTAACAGTAATGAATGCAAATGACAGTAGTGCTCTCCAACTGGTGCTTTTTAATAAGAGGATGATGACTCAACATGAATGTAAATAGATAGGCCCTTTGCAGAGGGAAGTAGGGATTTGTAGAGGTGCCAGAGCTCGGTTTTGAAATAGAGATGAATAATATTTTGAGCGGTATACTTTCATTGTCAACATAACAACCAAGAGATGGCGATATCTTCCATGCTACACACATTATAGGCGGTTCCCAAACAGAATGGTAAAGTTTATACTCCCGCTCCACCAACAAGCATCAATCCATGGCTTGCTCGAAACAATGAGTGCTTCCAACTAACAAGAGTCCCAGGGGGTGTTTTGTTTGTAATTATTTTGATTTGATTTGCATAAAGCATGGGACTGGGCATCCCGGTGACCAGCCACTTTCTCGTGAGTGAGGAGCGGAGTCCACTCCTCTTGAGAATAACCCGCCTAACATGGAAGATACGGACATCCCTAGTTGATACATGAGATATTCGAGCATACAAACAGAATGTTTATTTAAAGGTTTAGAGTTTGGCACATACAAATTACTTGGAACGGCAGGTAGATACCGTATATAGGTAGGTATGGTGGACTCATATGGCATAACTTTGAGGTTTATGGAATTGGATGCACACGCAGTATTCCCGCTTAGTACAGGTGAAGGCTAGAAAAAGACTGGGAAATTACCAGCTAGAGAGAGACAACAATCATGAACATGCATTAAAATTAATCAACACCGAATGCAAGCCTGAGTAGGATATAATGCATCATGAAAATAAATATCGTATAGGCTATGTTGATTTTGTTTCAACTACATGCGTGAACATGTGCCAAGTCAAACCACTCGAATCGTTCAAAAGAGGATACCACCCTATAATACCAAATCACAACCATTTTAATAGCATGTTGGCACGCAAGGTAAACCATTATAAGCTCCTAGCTAATTAAGCATGGCATAAGAAACTATGATCTCTAATTGTCATCGCAAACATGTTTATTCATAATAGGCTGAATCAGGAACGATGAACTAATCATATTTACAAAAACAAGAGAGGTCGAGTTCATACCAGCTACTCCCATCTCGATCAGTTCATCATATATCGTCATAATTGCCTTTCACTTGCACGACCGAACGATGTGGATAATAATAATAGTGCACGTGCATTGCACTAAACTGGAATATGCAAGCATTCAATAAACAGGAGAAGACAAGGCAATATGGGCTCTTTTGTCAAATCAACAATAATGCATATAAGATCCACTTTAACAATTTAATCATGATCTTCTCCTATCGACCCCCAAAGAAATGAAAAGAAATAAAACTATTTACATGGGAAAGCTCCCAACAAGCAAAAGAAGAACAGGAAATCTTTTTGGGTTTTCTTTTTAATTACTATTACAGGAATGGAAATTCAAACTAGCTAAAAGCTACAACTAATTTTTTTCTTAATGTTTATCAAACACACAAGAGGAAAGCATAAAAAGGAAATAGTAGCATGGATAATACAGTGAAAAAGTATGAGCACCGACATCTAGCGATGAGTGTGTAAACATGAATGTAATGTCGGTGAGAAATACGTACTCCCCCAAGCTTAGGCTTTTGGCGTAAGTTGGTCTAATGCCACAGATGGCCTGGCGGATATCCATAGTAATAGTTGGGGTCGTACTGCGAAGAAGAATACTCTGATTGCCACTGGTCGGCAATCATCTCCGGATCCCACTGGTAATTAGACTGTCGTGGAGGATCAACTTGTGGTTCCGACTCTGGCTCTGTGGCTGATGTAGGGTTCTGGTAGGCGTGAATAGCCTCCATCGGACCAAGGTACTTGCCTGCAGATAAATCAAACAAGGAAGGAGCAGGCAGGGTAATAGTCTCAGGATGATGTTTATCAAAGAACAATTTGTATTTGAGCTCATTTTCCCTATTCTAAACAATAAAATCGTGTGCTACCATACTCTTATAATCTAAATAAATAGGAGGTAGCAATTTTTCTTCCTTCTCATAATGCCTAATAGGTATGTTAAAATGTGCAGCTAGGCGCGAGGCGAAGATGCCTCCAAATACGGGGCCCTTAGTACGGTTAAGATTTAACCGCTTTGCAATAATAGCACCCATGCTGAATGTATCATCACGAAATAAGGAGTGGCACAAAATAACAATATCAGGGGCACTCAGGTTTCCACAGTTTCTGCGCCCAATTAAGCATATACTAGCAAATATAGCAAAGTAACATAGAACAAGAAAGTGTATGCTAGTAGTTCGTGCATCATAAACCTTCCTCGTTTCCCCTACAGTGATGGTATCAATAAACCCATCCACATCGCCGCGATGTGATTCCTCTATGATGCCCTCAAAAGGGATCAAACAAACCCGACAAAAATCATGAAGTCACATCTCCTTATGCTCATCATATAAATAAAACTCCACCGTGGGTGGTGAGCTCCTAGCATGGAAATGAAAGTTTTGCACAAAGATATTGGTGAGTAAGAGATACTGTTCGCGCTGGTCATGGAGGAAGGCGGTGAGGCCTGCATTCTCAGCCAATTCATAGAAATCATCATAAATCCCGGCTGCTCTCAAGAAATCATCACAAGGCCATTCACACGGCCGAACCTCTGCGATGCGAGGCAGATTATATTTGGGCCTCTTTGCTTCTTCATTTTGCTTTTTCTTCGAGCTCCGGCTCGATGAGCCCCTCAAAAATCTCTTCATTATTTTGTGAAAAATTCGGAAATTTTTAGTAACTTCAAATAAAAGTGAACCAAACTCAACAAAATTGATAGCAACTACTCATACAAGTGCCTAGAGCCTATATCATGCACCAAAACTACTTGGAACCACATAAATTTGACATGCAAGCTCAAGAACAGGGTCACCTAAGCAGCAAAAATATGCTATGAATAAAGCACTAGAACAAAAACTAATTGGACCATTGGAGGAGTCACATACCAAGGAACAATCCCCCAAAGCAGTTTTGTGAGAGGTGCTTCGAGCAAGGAGATCGAAAATCGCAGCAAAAGGGGCTAGAACTCGTGCTTGAGCTGGATAATGGTGTTTTTGGGAGGAAGAAGGAGTGTGTGGGTGCAGGAATAAGTGGAGGAGGGCCACCGTGGGCCCACGAGGTAGGGGACACGCCCAGGAGGGTAGGGCGCGCCCTCCACCCTCGTGGCCAGGTGGATGCCCCCCTGCTGTGTTCTTAGTGCCAAATATTCTCGAATATTCCAGAAAAAAAATCATATTTAAATTTCAGGGCATTTGGAGAACTTTTATTTTCGGGGTATTTTTATATTGCACGGATAATCAAAAAACAGACAAAAATTACTATTTTTGCTTTATTTAATATAAATAACAGTTGGTAGAAAGAGGGTACAGAGAGTTGTGTTTTCTAAATTCATCCATCTCATGATCATCAAAAGGAATCCATTATCAAGGTTGATCAAGTCTTGTTAACAAACTCATTCCGAATAACATGGAACCGGAGAATTTTCGAATAACACTAGGTTACCTCAACGGGGATATGCACATCCCCAATAATAAGAATATCATATTTCTTCTTGTCAGTAGGAAGAGGAAATTCAAAACCTCAAAAAATAATCGATGGAATTTTTGCAATAGAATTGATATTGTGGACTTGAGGTTGTTTCCTCGGAAAGTGATTAGAATTATTTTCGTGAGCGCAAAAAATTTCTGTTTTTCAGCAAGATCAAACAAATATCACCCAAGAAGCTCCTATAGGCTTTACTTGGCACAAACACTAATTAAAACACACAAAAAAATCATAACAGTAGCATAATTGTGCTAACACTCAAGAACAGGAAGCAAAAATAAATTTTATTCATTGGGTTGCCTCCCAACGAGCGCTATTATTTTATGCCCCTAGCTAGGCATAAGATTTCAATGATGCTCACACCAAAGATAATTATGGAAACACGAAGAGAGCATCATGAAGCATGCAAAAATCACTTTTAAGTCTAACATACTTCCTATGCATAGGAATTTTATAAGCAAACAAATTATCAAAACAAGTAAAAACTAGCATAAGAAAGGAAAAGGAATAAAGCATTGGCAATCTCAACATGAAGAGAGGTAGTTTAGTAACATGAAAATTTCTATGACCATATTTTCCTCTCTCTTATTAATTACATGTAAGATCATACTCAAATTCAACAATATAGATATCACATAAAATTTTCTCTTCATGATCCACATGCATGCAAAGTTGACACTCTTCCAAAATAGTGGGATTATCATCAAATAAATTCATGACCTCTCCAAGCCCACTTTATCAAACAATTCATAAGATTGAACGCTCTCCAAATTTGTGGGATTATTTTTACCTAGATATGACACTCTTCCGAACCCACTTTCAATACTATTGCACATATTATCAATTTCATATTCATCATGAGGCTTAAATAAAATTTCAAGATCATAGGAAACATTATCACCCCAATCATGATCATTGCAATAAGTAGTAGACATAGCAATATTAGCATCCCCAAGCTTAGGGTTTTGCATATTATTGGCAGAATTGACATTAATATAATTTATAATAGCATCATTGCAATCATGCTTTCCATTCAAGGAGCTATCATGAATAACTTCATAAACTTCTTCGTTTAACACTTCATCACAATTTTCAGATTCATAAATCTCAAGAAAAACTTCATAAAGATAATCTAGTGGCACAACTGCAGGATGCTGCTAACGTGACACTACAATCAGAGACCCTTCGAAAAACTTTGTGAAATGCAATAATTGCAAATGGTGGTGTATGAAAACCGTCAAAAATGTATAAAATGTTTGCGATGACGGATGCATCAAACACGGTTCCGACTTTAGTTGCGTGTGCGATGAAGGGCATACGGTTTAGTTCAATTAACCGTTTGTGATGAGGAGGAACAAAAGAAACGGGCAGCTAGATGAAGGCGTGTGTGATACACAGCATACGGTTCACTCAGGTGAACTGTTTGTGACTAGGCAACACAAAAGAAATGAGTAGCCAGATGAAGGTGTGTGCGATATATAGCATACGGTTCACTCAGGTGAACTGTTTGTGATTAGGCAACACAAAAGAAATGGTCAGCCAGATCAAGGTGTGTGCGATATACGCATGCGGTTCACTCGGCCCTTGTCGCTAGTGTGTGACCTCCTTCTCAACCGTTCGCTCCCCAGGCGCCTCTTCGTGTACCATGGCAACCGTCCACCTACTCTTCGCCTTTCCCTCTCGATTTGGAACTGTTGTCGCACGCTCTTCCTCCCTCCTCCATTTTCCTTCACCCTTCCTTCTGCCATTATTGTTCGATTGTCTTCTCCATGGAGGGGATAGGCCGGAAACGACCCTGTTATTCTTGCCCCGATCTGAATGATGACACAGTGGATGAACTCATTGATCAATGCGACATCATCACCTTGGCTAGCATGGCAGGTTCGTTCAAGACCATTCTCAACTCAACTAATAACATCATTACAAGCAACCCAAGCGTCCAGGAGCGGTTTGATCTCCCCTATCTTGTTCGCCATGACCCTGCTGACTGGCGTGGGGACAACGGAAGCCTCGCCTTGTGCAAGTTGATGCTGCTTGATAATGATACGTGTGATGTTAAGATGCCATCACTTGAGGGAAAGGCTTGGGCAGGCGCAAATGAAGATTGGGTTGTTTATATTGGGTATAACTGCGAGTGGGAACTTGTGAATGTGTACACTCGTCACCGGGTTCCACTTCCAAAAATCTTAGACTGCCCAGAGGTTGAGCACATAGATGATCTACGTGAGTTCAAATACGATCATGGTAACTGTCATCTACGGAAGATAGCAATTTGTCGAGTTCCCAACCGATTACACAAACAATGAAGTTGTTGCTATCTTCAACAAGCTTGTTGCCTTCCTTACTTGCACGCCTCCATGGATATTGCTCAAAAATCAATTTCTGTACACGGATGAGTACTGTGATGCAATTCAATACGAGGGCCTTGTGTTTGCTGCCACCACTCGTGGCACTGTTTTTGCATGAAATCATCATGCTTTCGGTATGTTTGTCTTCCACCGTAATTATAATTGTTTCATCCACATGCATGCGGGTTAGCTAGTTTCCCTTTACTAATTAATTAACCTTCTTGTGTTTCCAAGGTCATTTGAACATTCCACCACCTATACTTGAAAAATTTTATAACCAAGGGGGAGATGACGATGCTGATGATCACGAGCATGAGGACGAGCAGGACCCATATACTGAGTGGCACATGGCAATTTATTCCGATGGATCACCTCTTCTTGTCTGTATAGAGGGCACTGCTGATGTTACTAAGGAAGCAGGTGTTGTCTCGCATGGTCACACTCTCCGGACCTATTCCAACATCCGTTGTAGGGTATTCGGGATGGATGCTAGTGTACTAGCGCCAACACCTCTTCCCTGGTTCAGTATTGAAAGTCTTGGAGGAAACTCGCTCTTCCTTAGACAAAACTATCCAATGATGGTGAAAGGTGATCTAGCTACTGTTGACACAACGTTACTACCATTTATGAGAAGCAACTATATCTATACCTCGATCATTGCTATGCTTCCCTACCATGGCACTATGGGTCCTAACATAGCCCGCTTCAACCTGGATGATCAGTCCTCCGTTGGTCTCGAGATTGACAGTAGCTGGCCCTTCCCAGAGAATCACTTCTGGTTCAAAGCAAGCGTTTACAACGCCGACGAGTGGTTGAGCTGAAGTTCATTTAATCTCTTTGTTATTTGTTGTGTGAGAAAAACTTTACTAGAATGTTTTGTTGGAAATGATCTATAATCCAACGTGTATCCTCGTTGTTGTTGTGGGTTGATGACTTGTTGTATGTAATCAATGGTACATTTGCATATGCGTCCATCAACTCACGCCTGCTAGTGGTGTCCATATGAATAGTGCTAGTGATTTTAGTTGCAAAATTAGATAGTGCTAATGATTTTTAGCTGCATATTTTGACAAATCGCAGTGTTACAAGGTTGAAAAATCGCAATGTTACTAGATAAACAAATGTCAATCTTTCCAGTTTGACAAATGGCAACATACCCAAAATGACAGATGCAAATCTTACCCAATTGTTTGTACGTGGTTGCACATGGGTCATGTAAAACAACCGTTTGCATTGAAGGGATGCAGAAATCCTGCTCAGCACATTTTCCCTTGGTTTCCTAGGGAAGCTGTCGGTTTGCATACGGGTGTTCTAACTAAAGCTTTTGTGATGAGTGTTTTATATTTAAAAACCATTGACATTTTTTTCAAAAGAAAATCGTATGATAAGTTTGTACATTAAGAGAGAAAAATACAAGTTCGTTCAAACCATATCTTTCATTCAGTCACACTACGAATTTATATTCATATGATCAAGAATTCGAGATACAGTATTAAACACCAAAAAACTATTTCCGGCGGCGGCGGAGGCGGCATGCCGCGCCGTCGTTGTCGTCCTCCGGGACGCCGTTGCTGAAATCTTCAAGGCAGCACAAAATGTTCTTCACTTTTAAATCAAACATCATGTCGTCGCGCGATCGACGGGCGGGGTGCGGGAGGACGGCAACTGGCGCTGCTGAGAGGTAGCGGTCGACGGCAGCATCCCATGCCGCTGAGGGGGGCGCGGGCATGGGCACGGGCGCGGCGGGTGCAGCCACACGCACGGGGACCGGTACTGCGGTGGGTGGAGGGGCGAGCACGGGCAGGGGCACGGGCACGACGGGTGCAGCCAAACGCACGGGGGCCGACACCATGGTGGGCCGAGGGCGCGCACGGGCACATGCACGGGCGCTGGCGCTGGCATGTACATGAGCTCACGTGGGTCTGCGGAGACCTCGCTGAGCCTGCAGCTTCCAGCTCTGTGATAGTTCTCGGCGACCAGACCGTCAATGCTACGGGGATGGTCGCTGGCGCGGGCGCGGGGATGGGAGCTGGGACAGGAGCGGGGGTAGCAACCGCCACGGCCAGCTCATTTTGGGCCATGTCCATGAGGCCCCATTCCTCCTTACTTTCTATCTCCTCCGGCTGGGAGTCGACTTCACCAAACTTGAAGACTAGTGGCAGATGATCATTCTGCACCATGGCGTTGGTGGAGGTCTGCGGGAGGGAGGGGAATGTGAGGCGGACAGTAAGGCCGCCTGTATTAAACAGCGGCTCGGGCGGCATTAATGGAGAGGAAGGCGGGTGGCCATGGAAGTCAAAGGGCTCGCCTCCCAGTGAGCCTGTGCGGCGTACAACTCGCACGCTTCCCGATGAGCCTGCACATTGGAGGACAGCTTGCACGCCTCTCGGTCAGCCTGCGCACCGAACTGCGCTCGCACGCCTCCCGTTGAGCCAAGGTCAAGCAGCTGCCCGCACGGCACCTCCTACAGCCATCAAAACCAAGACACGTGGCGTCACGTGAATGGTTAACAGAACGCACACAGTTTGAATTATACAAACATTTGAAATATTAAAGTGGCAGCTATTTTTTCAAAATGCCTTTGTTGGTTGTCATTATTCGAGTGTGCCTTCTCCCAAAATGGACACGAAAAATGCCACAGCATGTCGGGTGCCATTCCATGATAGCATGCCAAGTTTCATGAATTTTAGACGAGTTTTGGATTTACTAGAATTTAAAAACCAGACATCTGAATGTTTTGCCGGCAATCAACGGTGCCCTGGTGTTTGAAATTCATTCCCATTTCTTGCATGGGTCCTAAGCATGCACCCAAGGACACAAATTTTATTTTTAAACCAATTATATGCACTAGAGCATGTGCATGTCGTTCAAATTTGAATTATGCACATAAATGCTTTCAAAACTCACTTAATGCATAAAAATGTCCAAACGAACCCCGAAAATCCCAAAAATTGACACAACACTCCTCCTGTTCTATGTTGACACAAGAAAATTTTTGAAAGCAATAAGAGGCAATGGATATCGTTTCGTCCCCAAAGGTGGGATGTTCCCTACCGAAACCATCATGCTTGTTGTGAGAAGCTCTGGTTTGTGAGAAGCATATACCCGAACGTGCCCCAAATGGGATAAATTTTTTACCATGGCATGTTGACGCAGCTCCATGATAGCATGCCAAGTTTCATGAATTTCAGACGAGTTTTGGATTTACTAGAATTTAAAAACCAGGCATCTCAACATTTTGCCAGCAATCAACAGTGCCCTGGTGTTTGAATTTCATTCCCATCTCTTGCATGGGACCTAGAAATTCACCCAAGGACATAGATTAGATTTTTCAACCAACTTTAGTGCATTGGAGCATGTGCTTGTAGTACAAATTTGAATTATGCAGATAAAATGCCTAGAAGACCCAGTTAATGCATAAAAATGTCCAAACAAACCCTGAAAAATCACAAAATTGAGAGAACACTCCTGTTGTTCTATGTTGACACTAGAAATTTTTTGAAAGCAATAAGAGGCAATGGATATCGTTTCATCCCCAAAGGTGGGATGTTCCCTATTGAAACCGTCATGCTGGTTGTGAGAAGCTCTGGTTTGTGAGAACCATATACCCGAACCTGCCCCAAAAGGGACAAAAAATTTACCACGACAATGCCGCTACATGGTAGCATGCCAACTTTCATGAATTTCAGACGAGTTTTGGATTTACTAGAGTTTAAAAACCAGGAATCTCAACATTTTGCCGGCAATCAACAGTGCCCTGGTGTTTGAATTTCATTCCCATCTCTTACACGGGACCTAGAAATTCACCCAAGGACCCAGATTAGATTTTCCAACCAACTTTAGTGCATTGGAGCATGTGCTTGTAGTTCAAATTTCAATTATGCACATAAAATGCCTAGAAAACCAAGTTAATGCATAAAAATGTCCAAACGAACCCCAAAAAACACAAAAATTGACACAACACTCCTGTTGTTCTATGTTGACACTAGAAAAACTTTGAAAGCAATAAGAGGCAATGGATATCATTTCGTCTCCAAAGGTGGGACGTTCCCTATTGAAACCATCATGCTTGTTGTGAGAAGCTCTAGTTTGTGAGAAGCTTATACCCGAACCTAACCCAAATGGGACAATTTTTTTTACCATGGCATGTTGATGCCGCTCCATGATAGCATGCCAAGTTTCATGAATTTCAGACGAGTTTTGGATTTACTAGAATTTAAAAACCAGGCATCTCAACGTTTTGCCGGAAATCAACAGTGCCCTGGTGTTTGAATTTGATTCCCATCTCTTGCATGGGACCTAGAAATTCACCCAAGGACACACATGTGATTAATCGACCAACTTTAGTGCATTGGAACATGCACTTGTAGTTTAAATTTGAATTATGCACATAAAATGCCTAGAAAACCCAGTTAATGTATAAAAAAGGCCAAACGAACCCCGAAAAATTCCAAGATTAAACACAACACTCCTGTTGTTCTATGTTGACACTAGAATTTTTTTGAAAGCAATAAGAGGCAGCAGATATCGTCCCATCCCCAAAGGTGGTACGTTCCCTATCAAAACCATCATGATTGTGAGAAGCTCTGGTTTGTGAGAAGCTTATACCCAAACCTGCCCCAAATGGAACAAAATTTTCACCGCGACATGTTGATTCTGCTCCATGATAGCATGCCAAGTTTCATGAATTTCAGACGAGTTTTGGATTTACTAGAATTTAAAAACCAGGCATCTCAACATTTTGCCGACAATCAACAGTGCCCTGGTGTTTGAATTTCATTCCCATCTCTTGCATGGGACCTTGAAATTCACCCAAGGACACACATGTGATTTTTCAACCAACTTTAGTGCATTGGAGCATGCGCTTTTAGTTCAAATTTGAATTATGCACATAAAATGCCTAGAAAACCAAGTTAGTGTATAAAAAAGGCCAAACGAACCATAAAAAATTCAAAGATTAAACACAACACTCCTGTTGTTCTATGTTAACACTAGAAATTTTCTGAAAGCAATAAGAGGCAACGGATATTGTCTCATCCCCAAAGGTGTTACATTCCCTATCGAAACCATCATGCTTGTTGTGAGAAGCTCTGGTTTGTGAGAAGCTTATACCCAAACCTGCCCCAAACGGGACAAAATTTTCGCCATGGCATGTTGATGCCGCTCCATGATAGCTTGCCAAGTTTCATGAATTTCAGATGAGTTTTCGATTTACTATAATTTAAAAACTAGGTATCTCAACATTTTGCCGGCAATCAATAGTGCCCTGGTGTTTGAAATTCATTCCCGTCTCTTGCATGGGACCTAGAAATTCACCCAAGGACACACATGTGATTTTCAACCATCTTTGGTGCACTGGAGCATGTACTTGTAGTTCAAATTTGAATTATGCACATAAAATGCCTAGAAAAACTAGTTAATGTATAAAAAGGCCAAAGGAACCCCGAAAAATTCATTCCCATTTCTTGCATGGGACCTAAGCGGGCACTGATGGACATAGATTTGATTTTTCAACCAATTTGTATGCACCGGAGCATGTGCATGTAGTTTAATTTTGAATTGTGTACCTGAAATGGCTAGAAACCCAATTTAATGTATAAAATGTCCAAACGAACCCTGAATAATTCCAATTCTTTTACGACACACATATAGTTGCATGTTCACTGCAGATAAAAGGTCTAGCAATTCAAACAGCATCCATTGCCGTTGTGACCCCATTTTGTATTTCAAATCAAGTATATCCCACATAGTTTATTATCACCAACCATCTGAGATGTAGTACAAAATATCTTGGAGCACCATCGGTGTATAGTACGCCTATGGCTTACGCGAGAAGATGCATCGGCTACAGTCCACAACCGGCGTGTCAAGCAAACTAGCTCGCTCCCCAAAAACTCCCGCCTCCGCATCCCTCACAATCTCGAAAATATCTACTGCCTGGAAGGTTTTAATGTTTGATAGCACACGATTAGTATGTGCGGACCGTATGCAATGTCTGTTACTCCCTCTCTGCTTCATTCCCTTGATTAAAATTTTTAGTAGCCCCCACATTTTACTCCCGCCTTTGCTTCCCTCGCAAACTCCCGCCTAGTAAAATTTTCAGTTTCCACAGTATTTCCTCAAACACAACCTTGCCCCCCAGCCCCCCTCCACACACACCCCAAAACCTCCGCTCACACAGACACACACAACTCTTGAAACCATTGATAGGTCACCGCCATCGCCGGCGCCTCTGATAACCCACAAGTATAGGGGATCACAACATTTTTTGAGGGTAGAGTATTCAACCCAAATTTATTGATTCGACACAAGGGGAGCCAAAGAATATTCTCAATTATTAACAATTGAGTTGTCAATTCAACCGCACATGAAAGACTTAATATCTGTAGCAAAGTATTTAGTAGCAAAGTAATATGGAAGTAATGGTAATGGTGGCAAAAGTAACAGTACTGGTTTTGTAGTGATTGTAACACTGGCAACGGAAAAGTAACTAAGCAAAGATCAATATGTGAAAAGATCGTAGGCAATGGATCAATGATGGATAATTATGTCGGATGCGATTCCTCATGCAACAGTTATAACATAGGGTGACACAGAACCAACTCCAGTTCATCAATGAAATGTAGGCATGCATTCCGAATATAGTCATACATGCTTATGGAAAAGAACTTGCATGACATCTTTTGTCCTACCCTCCCGTGGCAGCGGGGTCCTATTGGAAACTAAGGGATATTAAGGCCTCCTTTTAATGGAGTACCATACCAAAGCATTAACACTTAGTGAATACATAAACTCCTCAAACTACGGTCATCACCGGGAGTGGTCCCGATTATTGTCACTTCGGGGTTACCGGATCATAACACATAGTAGGTGACTATTGACTTGCAAGATAGGATCAAGAACTCACATATATTCATGGAAACATAATAGGTTCAGATCTGAAATCATGGCACTTGGGCCCTAGTGACAAGCATTAAGCATAGCAAAGTCATAGCAACATCAATCTCAGAACATAATGGAAACTAGGGATCAAACCCTAACAAAACTAACTCAATTACACGATAAATCTCATTCGACCCATCACCGTCCAGCAAGCCTACGATGGAATTACTCACGCACGGCGATGGGCATCATGAAATTGGTGATGGAGGAAGTTTAATGATGACGACGATGACATATTCCCCTCTCCTGAGCCCCGAGCAGACTCCAGATCAGCCCTCCCGAGAGAGATTAGGGCTAGGCAGCGGCTCCATATCATAAAATGCGATGAATCCTTCTCTCTGATTTTTTTCTCCCCAAACATGAATATATAGAGTTGGAGTTGAGGTCGGTGGAGCCTTAGGGGGCCCACGAGATAGGGGGCGCCCCCCACCCTCGTGGACAGGGTGTGGGCCCCTAGTGTCGATTCTTTCGCCGGTATTTTTTATATATTCCAAAAATATTCTCCGTGAAGTTTCAGGTCATTCCGAGAACTTCTATTTCTGCACAAAAATAACACCATGGCAATTTTGCTGAAAATAGCGTCAGTCCGGGTTAGTTCCATTCAAATCATGCAAGTTAGAGTCAAAAACAAGGTCAAAAGTGTTTGGAAAAGTAGATACGATGGAGAAGTATCAACTCCCCCAAGCTTAAACATTTGCTTGTCCTCAAGCAATTCAGTTGACAAACTCAAAGTGATAAAGAAAAACTTTTACAAACTCGGTTTGATCTTGTTGTTGTAAATATGAAAAGCCAGCATTCAAGTTTTCAGCAAAGATTATGAACTAACCATATTCACAATAACATTTAGGTCTCATGTTTACTCATATCAGTGGCATAATCAACTAGCGAGAAATAATAATAAATCTCGGATGACAACACTTTCTCAAAACAATCATAATATGATATAACAATAACAAGATGGTATCTTGCTAGCCCTTTCTGAGACCGCAAAACATAAATGTAGAGCACCTCTGAAGATCAAGGATTGACTAAACATTGTAATTCATGGTAAAGGAGATCCAGTCATAGTCATACTCAAATTAAACTAATAGTAATACATGCAAATGACAGCGGTGCTCTCCAACTAGTGCTTTTTAATAAGAGGATGATGACTCAACATAAAAGTAAATAGATATACCCTTCTCAGAGGGAAGCAGGGATTTGTTGAGGTGCCAGAGCTCGATTTTGAAATAGAGATGAATAATATTTTGAGTGGTAAACTTTCATTGTCAACATAACAACCAAGAGATCTCGATATCTTCCATGCTACACACATTATAGGCAGTTCCAAAACAGAATGGTAAAGTTTATACTCCCCCCACCAACAACAAACATCAATCCATGGCTATCGGATCACGGGTTCTGAAAAAACCCTCAAGGTTCCAACACTGGGGTGCGCGCGAAGATCTCCCCCATACTGATCCACATCCTAACTTCACTAAGATCTTACGGGCTAATTCAACGAACTCACAACACAAAGGACACAAGATTTATACTGGTTCGGGCCACCGTTGTGGTGTAATACCCTACTCTAGTGTGGTGTGGTGGATTGCCTCTTGGGCTGTGGATGAATAGTACAAGGGGAAGAACAGCCTCCCGAGGAGAGGTGTTCTTGTGCTTGGTGAACTTGTGGTTGTTCTGGTCCCTCTCGACCTGACCTCCCCTTGGCTATGGTGGTGCCTAGTCCTATTTATAGAGGCCCTGGTCCTCTCCCCAAATATTGAGCGAGAAGGGAGCCAACAACGGCCAATTCGAAAGGGGACAGCTAGTACAGCTTATCCTGACAAAAGCAGTCTTCCCCTGCAAAAGGCTCTGGTGGTGACGCCATCTTTGGCTCCACGGTGACCTCCATCTTGCCGTTCTTCTGGTCTAGGTCTTGTTGCACTGATATGGAAACCTTTGCTTGACGCCTTGGTACTCCGTGCATGCGCCTGCTTCCTTAGCACCAAAGAGGAAACAAGGACACTGTGCGCGCCAGTGCCCGCCTGGCGCCCACCTGACCTCGATCATCATGGCTCACGTCATCGGAACCTCGCGAGGTTCGCCTGGCCTTGAGCTCTCCGCCCCTCACGAGCTAGCCTGGTGAGGCCGCTCCTGAGTAGCTCTTGTGTCGTTCGCCTCGCGAGGGTCTTGAGTCCTTGCTGGCAAAGATGGGCCGTACGGGCCAGCTCGCAGAGCCACGCCGTGGGCCGCGGGTAGGCAAGTCTAGGGACCCCCGTTCCCAGAACGCCAACAGTAGCCCCCGGGCCCAAGGCGCGCTCCGGCTTGGCTTCGAGGCGAAGCCGAAGGGGCAAGCGCGGAGCGCCGCAGGCCCCAATAACCCGCGGCCTTGGTCGACGCGTGGCGGTTGATTGGACGTGGGCGTCTTCGCTTCCCCATGCTGCCTCGGTAACTGCCCGACTTGACAAGTCCCTGGTGCATGCAAGGAAAAACCATCATTATTACCTTAGATCGTGGAGGCCGGCGGTTGGCCTCCCCTTGGCTATAAATGGGGGGCGGAGCCCCCGTCGCCCATCTCTTCCCATTCCGCTTGCTTCTTGCTCTTTGCTCCATCGCCAGTTGCAACACCAATGGCGCCGTCGAAGAGGTTCTCCGCCATGGAGAAAGGGAAGGCCCTTCGCGAGGGGCCCGGCTCTCCAGTGCCCAAGTGTGGATGCGGCCGTCCCCGCAAGCACTCCACGACCCCCGCCGCAGCCCCGCGTAGTCGTGGCAGTGCCGCTTCGCGTGGCAGGGGCCGCTCCGGTCGCGATGGTCCTATCAATGAAGGGAGACGTGCCATGGTCGCGTGGCCTCCCCGGCCGTGCTTCCACTCGGCCGAGGTGCTGCTAGAGTTCGTCATCTAGATGGAGAACCCGACCAGCAACTAGCTTCAGCTCCCGCGTTTCTTCGCCGACGAGCTGCCAGCCTCCGGTCCAGGCGGATGGCTGCTGCAGCAGGGCTTCCTGCGTCGCAGTCGAGGTCTCCGTTGCAGGCAACATAGCCCTTGCCCGTGCGCGCGGCCTGGGCAGACGGTGCACCCTCCACTTCAAGTATGATGGTGACGCAACCCTCTACTTAGGGTGTTTGGGGAAGATGGTCACCGCGCCGGGTGCTGCCCCGAGGTCAACGACGGTGAGGAGGTGCTCGGCCTTGGCGTGGTCGTGATGAGGACAAGGGCGAACCCGCCCTTGGGGCCGACCACGTCTCATCCAGCTATGGTGGCTCTTCCTCCAGCGATTGCCCCAGCAGCGGCGGGTACGACCAGCCGCCACGCCCGCTTTGAGTGCGGCAGTGGGTCATCTCGTTGCTGTGCCTCAGTGAAGCGCAAGGAGGGGTCCAGCTGAGCTCAGGACGGTGTCGGAAGCCTGCCCCTCTGAACCGCTGTAGGGGCAGACACCGCTTTTATTTTGTTCTTCCTTTCCTTCCTGCATCAAAAAAAGAAACCAGAATGGGCCCTAGAGGGGCGTGTATCGAACTATGATCTCAATCACTATGCTATGTCTGTTGCTCCTGTGCTGTGTTGCAACTTCATCATTTTGCGTAGGGATAACTTAGCTTGACTTGTTCGGAGTAGCCTCCTCCTGATGAGGCACTTTCTTGCTTCCCGGTTCCTGTCGAGGCTTCCTTGACCTAATAGGCACTTAGGAACTGCAAAAAATTCGTCAAGAGGTTTATCGTTCTCTCGAGGCTTGGTCACGGGTGCCGCTGGCCTTGTCCCAACGCTTCGTATTGCGGTACCCGAGGGGCATGGATTGAGAGGGAGAGGTGTGCCAGCTTGTGGGCTCGAACGAGGGTATCTCGTGAAAAATAGAAGAAGGAAGATCACGAAGGTACCTGTTCAGCCCCCTCGCGAGGAATGCGAGAGAGAGTATAGGCTGACCAAAGAAATGAAGGCATAAAACGAAAGGGCGAGACCAGCAAGAGACACCAGAAGCAAATTTCAATTAAAGAGGGGCAAGCCAACTTCGGAAAGCAAATCAAAAGCCGTGTCCGGCACCTAGTCTAGTCTTCGACGTCTTCTCACGAGCGCGGAGCTAAGTGCTGCCACTAAGACGTGGGAGGCAACCCCCGAGGCCCAAGGGCGGCACTGCTGAGACTTTGGGGCGTGTACAGCCCACTCCTTATTACGTGAGAGTGTCGCGGGCGGCGATCTTCACAGGCCCTGATCCTTCTTCACAGGCGCTGGGCCTTTCTTCACAGGCGCCGGGCCTTCTTCATAGGCACTAGGCCTTTCTTCAGGGGTAGAACTTCCGGAGGTGCTGAATGTTCCAGGCGTTCTGGATGGGTACCCCGTCCTGTGTCTCCAAGCGCGCGGCACTGGGCCTGGAAACATGGGCGACCTTGAACGGGCCCTCCCACATGGGTGAGAGCTTATGCAGCCCTTCCCTGGAGAGGACCCACCTCAGGACGAGGTCACCCACATCGAGCATCCTGGAGCGAACACTGCGACAGTGGTACCACCGTAGCGCCTGCTGGTATCTTGCCGCCCGTAGTGCTGCTTTGTGGCGACGTTCCTCCCCCAGCACGAGGTCCATCCCCCGCCTGGCGTCCTGCTGCGTTTCACCAAACGCCAGGACCCGTGCGGAGCGATGCCTGACCTCATGAGGGAGGACTGCGCCCGCTCCGTAGACGAGGAAGAATGGGGTCTGCCCGTCGGCTTGGTGGCAGTGGTGCAGATGGACCACAGCACAGACTGGAGCTCATCGTGCCAGCCTATGCCGCAGGCCTCGAGCTTCTTGTTGAAGGTCCTGGTCTTGAGGCCCCTCAGGACCTCCGCATTGGCGCATTCAGCCTGGCCATTGCTCCTAGGGTGCACTACCGAAGCGTAGCAGATCTGTGTTCCAAGGTTAGCACAATATGACTTGAAGAGATTACTAGTGAACTGCGAGCCATTATCGGTGATGATGCGGTTGGGGACCCCAAAACAGCTCACGAGGCCCTTGATGAACTTGACCACAGAGCCAGCTGGGATGGTGCGGATGACTTCAACCTCCGCCCACTTAGTGAACTTGTCGATGGCGACGTAGAGGTATCGATAGCCCCCAGGCGCCCAAGGGAATGGCCCAGGATATCTAGCCCCACACTGCAAACGGCCATGACAGTGGAATGGTCTGGAGGCCCTGAGCTGGCTGATGGATCTTCTTGGCGTGGAATTGGCAGGCCTTGCAGGACTTCACCAGCTCAGCTGCGTCATTGAGTGTCGTAGGCCAGTAGAATCCACTGCGGAATGCCTTGACAACGAGGGTTAGCGATGACGAATGGTGCCCGCAGTCCCCGCCGTGTATGTCGGCTATCATCTCTTTCCTCTGATCCCTGGAGATACAACGCAGTGAAACGTCATTTGGCCGCTTCCTGTATAACTCATTGTCCCAGATGCAGTATGATGTGGCCTGCCGGGCGCTCCGCGTCCTCCTTCTCCGGCATCATCCCTTGCATCAGGTATTCCTTGAATTCATTGGTCCAGCATCCCTCCTGGGGCTCGAGCGCCAAGAGTAGGCATGCTCCCAAGGTCGGGCCACAGGCAGGGGCTCCTGTGGCAGGTGGTTGCGGGAGTTCCTCCCGAGGCTGAGCTATTCTTGAAAGCGGTGGCGTTGCTGATGGTTGATACATCTCCAACGTATCTATAATTTTTGATTGCTCCATGCTATATTATCTACTATTTTAGACATTATTGGGCTTTATTATCCACTTTTATATTATTTTTGGGACTAACCTATTAACCGGAGGCCCAACCCAGAATTTCTGTTTTTTTGCCTGTTTTAGGGTTTCGAAGAAAAGGAATATCAAACGGAGTCCAAACGGAATGAAACCTTCGAGAACGTGATTTTCTCAACGAATAAGACCCGGGAGATTTGGACCCTACGTCAAGAAAGAAAAGAGGAGAACACGAAGTAGGGGGTGCGCCCACCCCCACAAGGCGCACCCTCCACCCTCGTCGGCCCCCTGTTGCTCCACCGACGTACTCCTTCCTCCTATATATATCCACGTACCCCCAAACGATAAAAAATGGAGCCAAAACCCTAATTCCACTGCCGTAACTTTCTGTATCCATGAGATCCCATCTTGGGGCCTGTTCCAGAGTTCCGCCGGAGGGGGCATCGATCACGGAGGGCTTCTACATCAACACCATAGCCCCTCCGATGAAGTGTGAGTAGTTCACCTCAGACCTACGGGTCCATAGTTAGTAGCTAGATGGCTTCTTCTCTCTTTTTGGATCTCAATACAATGTTCTCCCCCTCTCTTGTGGAGATCTATTCGATGTAATCTTCTTTTTGCGGTGTGTTTGTTGAGATCGATGAATTGTGGGTTTATGATCAAGTCTATCTATGAACAATATTTGAATCTTCTCTGAATTCTTTTATGTATGATTGGTATCTTTGCAAGTCTCTTCGAATTATCAGTTTGGTTTGGCCTACTAGATTGATCTGTCTTGCAATGGGAGAAGTGCTTAGCTTTGGGTTCAATCTTGCGGTGTCCTTTCCCAGTGACAGAAGGGGCAGCAAGGCACGTATTGTATTGTTGCCATCGAGGATAACAAGATGGGGTTTTCTTCATATTGCATGAGTCTATCCCTCTACATCATGTCATCTTGCTTAAGGTGTTACTCTGTTTTTAACTTAATACTCTAGATGCATGCTGGATAGCGGTCGATGAGTGGAGTAATAGTAGTAGATGCAGGCAGGAGTCGGTCTACTTGTCTCGGACGTGCTGCGTATATACATGATCATACCTAGATATTCTTATAACTATGCTCAATTCTGTCAATTGCTCAACAGTAATTTGTTCACCCACCGTAGAATACTAATGCTCTCGAGAGAAGCCACTAGTGAAACCTATGGCCCCCGGGTCTATCTTTATCAAGTTGATCTCCTACTACTTAGTTATTTCCTTTGCTATTTACTTTGCCTTTATTTTACTTTGCATCTTTTATCATAAAAATACCATAAATATTATCTTATCATATCTATCAGATCTCACCCTCGTAAGTGGCCTTATAGAGATTGACAACCCCTATTTGCATTGGTTGCCAGGATTTATTTGTTTTGTTCAGGCACGAGGGACTCGCGCGTAGCCTCCTACTAGATTGATACCTTGGTTCTCAGAAACCGAGGGAAATACTTATGCTACTTTGTTGCATCATCCCTTCCTCTTCGGGGAAAACCAACGCAGTGCTCAAGAGGTAGCAAGAAGGATATCTGGCGCCGTTGCCGGGGAGGCCTACGCAAAAGTCAACATACCAAGTACCCATCACATACCCTTATCTCCCGCATTACATTATTTTCCATTTGCCTCTCGTTTTCCTCTCCCCCACTTCACCCTTACTGTTTTATTTGCCCTCTCTCTCTATCCTCCCTCTCTATTTGCCTCTTTTTGCCCGCTTGCTTTTTGTTTGCTTGTGTGTTAGTTTGCTTGCTCGTCATGATGGCTCAAGATAATACTAAATTGTGTGACTTCACCAATACCAACAACAATGATTTTATTAGCACTCCGATTGCTCCTCTTACCGATGCTGAATCTTATGAAATTAATACTGCTTTGCTGAATCTTGTCATGAAAGATCCGTTTTCCGGCCTTCCAAGTGAAGATGCCGCTACCATCTAAATAGCTTCGTTGATTTGTGTGACATGCAAAAGAAGAAAGATGTGGATAATGATATTGTTAAATTGAAGCTATTTCCTTTTTCGCTTAGAGATCGTGCTAAAGCTTGATTTTCTTCTTTGCCTAAAAATAGTATTGATTCATGGAACAAGTGCAAAGATGCTTTTATCTCTAAGTATTTTCCTCCCGCTAAGATCATCTCTCTTAGAAACGATATTATGAATTTTAAGCAACTTGATCATGAACATGTTGCACAAGCTTGGGAGAGAATGAAATTAATGATACGTAATTTCCCTACTCATGGTTTAAATTTGTGGATGATTATACAAATTTTTTATGCTGGATTGAATTTTGCTTCTAGAAATCTTTTAGATTCGGCCGCGGGAGGCACTTTTATGGAAATCACTTTAGGAGAAGCCACTAAACTCCTAGATAATATTATGGTTAGTTATTCTCAATGGCACACTAAAAGATCTACTAATAAAAAGGTGCATGCGATAGAAGAAATTAATGTTTTGAGTGGAAAGATGGATGAACTTGTGCAATTATTTGCTAATAAGATTGTTTCTTCTGATCCTAATCATATGCCCTTGTCTACCTTGATTGAGAATAATAATTAATCTATGGATGTGAATTTTGTTGGTAGGAACAATTTTGGTAACAACGCGTATAGAGGAAATTTTATTCCTAGGCCTTATCCTAGTAATTCCTCTAATAATTATGGTAATTCCTACAACAATTCTTATGGAAATTATAATAATATGCCCTCTTATTTTGAATCTAATATTAAAGAATTTATTACTTCGCAAAAGAATTTTAATGCTATGATTGAAGAAAAATTGCTTAAGATTGATGATTTGGCTAGGAACATGGATAGAATTACCCTTGATGTTGACTCTTTGAAACTTAGATCTATTCCACCTAAGCATGATATCAATGAGTCTCTCAAAGCTATGATAATTTCCATTGATGAGTGCAAAGAAAAAACTGCTAGGATGCGTGCTAAGAAAGATGCCTTTATAAGAGCGTGTTCTTCTAGTTCCTATGAAAATAAAGATGAAGATCTAAAAGTTATTGATGTATCCCCTATTAAATCTTTGTTTTGTAATATGAATCTTGATAATGATGGGACTGAATATGGTCCACCTTTACCTAGAAGGCGTTCCAAGAATTCGGAATTTGTTGATCTTGATGCTAAATTTGATAAAAGTGGGATTGAAGAAATTAAAACCCTAGATGTTGCTAAACCCACTATTATGGATTTCAAGGAATTTAACTATGAAAATTGCTCTTCGATTGATTTTATTTCCTTATTGCAATCCGTGCTAAATTCTCCTCACGCTTATAGTCAAAATAAAGCGTTTACTAAACATATCGTTGATGCTTTGATGCAATCTTATGAAGAAAAACTTGAATTGGAAGTCTCTATCCCTAGAAAACTTTATGATGATTGGGAACCAACTATTAAAATTAAAATTAAAGATCATGAATTCTATGCTTTATGTGATTTGGGTGCTAGTGTTTCCACGATTCCAAAGACTTTGTGTGATTTGGTAGGTTTCTGTGATTTTGATGATTGCTCTCTAAACTTGCACCTTGCGGATTCCACTATTAAAAACCTATGGGAAGAATTAATGATGTTCTTATTGTTGAAAATATGAATTATGTTCCTGTAGATTTTATTGTTCTTGACATAGATTGCAATCCTTCATGTCCTATTATTCTTGGTAGACCTTTCCTTAGAACAATTGGTGCAATTATTGATATGAAGGAAGGAAATATTAGATTCCAATTTCCATTAAGGAAAGGCATGTAACACTTTCCTAGAAAGAAAATTAAATTACCTTATGAGTCTATTATGAGAGCCACTTATGGATTGCCTACCAAAGATGGCAATACCTAGATCTATTCTTGATTGTTATGCCTAGCTAGGGGCTTTAAACGATAGCGCTTGTTGGGAGGCAACCCAATTTTATTTTTATTCCTTGCTTTTGGCTCCTGTTTAGTAATAAATAATTTATCTAGCCTATGTTTTGTTTTGTTTTTTGTGTTTAATTAGTGTTTTTGCCAATTAGAACCGTTGGGAAGACTTGGGAAAAGTCTTGTTGAACTTGCTGTAAAAAAACAGAAACTTTAGTGCTCACGAGAACTACTTCCATTTTTATTTGGAGAGTGATATTTAGTTAATTATTTTTGAAGATGATTAGCAGATAAATTCCTCACGTCAGCAATTTATTTTAGAATTTTTGGGGTTCCAGATCTTGCGCTAGCTACAGATTACTACAGACTGTTCTGTTTTTGACAGATTCTGTTTTTCATGTGTTGTTTGCTTATTTTCATGAATCTATGGCTAGTAAAATAGTTTATAAACCATAGAGAAGTTGGAATACAGTAGTAATAACACCAATATAAATAAATAATTAGTTCATTACAGTACCTTAAAGTGGTATTTTGTTTTCTTTCGCTAACGGAGCTCATGAGATTATCTACTTTAAGTTTTGTGTTGTGAAGTTTTCAAGGTTTGGGTAAAGATTTGATGGATTATGGAACAAGGAGTGGCAAGAGACTAAGCTTGGGGATTCCCATGGCACCCCCAAGATAATCTAAGGACACCTAAAAGCCAAAGCTTGGGGATGCCCCGGAAGGCATCCCCTCTTTCGTCTACTTCTATCGGTAACTTTACTTGGAGCTATATTTTTATTCGCCACATGATATGTGTTTGGCTTGGAGCGTCTTGTATTATTTGAGTCTTTGCTTTTTAGTTTACCACAACCATCCTTGATGTACACACCTTTTGAGAGAGCCATACATTATTTTGAATTTGTTAGAATACTCTATGTGCTTCGCTTATATCTTTTGAGTTATATAGGTTTGCTCTAGTACTTCACTTATATCTTTTAGAGCACGGTGGTGGATTTGTTTTATGGAAACTATTGATCTCTCATGCTTCACTTAGATTATTTTTAGAGTCTTAAGAGCATGGTAATTTGCTTAAAATCCTAATATGCTAGGTGTTCAAGATTATTAAAATTTTCTTAAGAGTGTTTCGAATACTACGAGAAGTTTGATGCTTGATGGTTGTTTTGAGATATGGAGGTAATAATATCAAAGTCATGCTAGTTGAGTAGTTGTGAAATTGAGAAATTCTTGTGTTGAAGTTTGCAAGTCCAGTAGCATGCACGTATGGTAAACGTTATGCAACAAATTTGAAACATGAGGTGTTATTTGGTTGTCTTCCTTATGAGTGGCGGTCGGGGACGAGCGATGGTCTTTTCCTACCAATCTATCCCCCTAGGAGCATGCGCGTAGTACCATGGTTTTTGAGGACTTGTAGATTTTTGCAATAAGTATGTGAGTTCTTTATGACTAATGTTGAGTCCACGGATTATATGCACTCTCACCCTTCCATCCTTGCTAGCCTCTTCGGTACCGTGCATTGCCCTTTCTCACATTGAGAGTTGGCGCAAACTTCGCCGGTGCATCCAAACCCCGTGATATGATACGCTCTTTCACACATAAACCTCCTTATATCTTCCTCAAAACAGCCACCATACCTACCTATTATGGCATTTCCATAGCCATTCCGAGATATATTGCCATGCAACTTCCCATCATTCCGTTCATCATGACACATTCATCATTGTCATATTGCTTAGCATGATCATGTAGTTGACACAGTATTTGTGGCAAAGCCACCGTTCATAATTCTTTCATACATGTCACTCTTGGTCCATTGCATATCCCGGTACACCGCCGGAGGCATTCATATAGAGTCATCTTTGTTCTAGTATCGAGTTGTAATCATTGAGTTGTAAATAAATAGAAGTGTGATGATCATCATTTTCTAGAGCATTGTCCCAAGTGAGGAATAAATAAATAAAAGATGTGAGAAAAAGAGAGAAGGGACAATGTTACTATCCTTTGCCACACTTGTGCTTCAAAGTAGCACCATAATCTTCATGTTAGAGAGTCTCTTGTTTTTTCACTTTCATATACTAGTGGGAATTTTTCATTATAGAACTTGGCTTCTATATTCCAACAATGGGCCTCCTCAAGTGCCATAGGTCTTCATGAGCAAGCAAGTTGGATGCACACCCACTAGTTTCTTTTGTTGAGCTTTCATACATTTATAGCTCTAGTGCACCCGTTGCATGGCAATCCCTACTCCTTGCATTAACATCAATCGGTGGGCATCTCCACAGCCCATTGATTAGCCTCGTTGATGTGAGACTTTCTCATTTTTGTCTTTTCCACATAACCCCCCTCATCATATTTTATTCCACCTATAGTGCTATGTCCATGGCTCGCGCTCATATATTGCGTGAAAGTTTATAGGTTTGAGATTACTAAAGTATGAAACAATTGCTTGGCTTGTCATCGGGGTTGTGCATGATGAGAGCATTCTTGTGTGACGAAAATGAAACATGACTAAACCATATGATTTTGTAGGGATGAACTTTCTTTGGTCATGTTATTTTGAGAAGACATAATTGCTTAGTTAGTATGCTTGAAGTATTATTATTTTTATGTCAATATGAACTTTTGTCTTGAATCTTTCGGGTCTGAATATTCATACCACAATTAAGAAGAATTACATTAAAATTATGCCAAGTAGCACTCCGCATCAAAAATTCTGTTTTTAACATTTACCTACTCGAGGACGAGAAGGAATTAAGCTTGGGGATGCTTGATACGTCTCCAACATATCTATAATTTTTGATTGCTCCATGCTATATTATCTACTGTTTTGGACATTATTGGGCTTTATTATCCACTTTTATATTATTTTTGGTACTAACCTATTAACCGGAGGCCCAACCCAGAATTGCTGTTTTTTTGCCTGTTTTAGGGTTTCGAAGAAAAGGAATATCAAACGGAGTCCAAATAGAATGAAACCTTCGGGAACATGATTTTCTCAACGAACAAGACCCGGGAGACTTGGACCCTATGTGAAGAAAGAAAAGAGGAGGCCACGAGGTAGGGGGGCACGCCCACCCCCACCAGACGTGCCCTCCACCCTCGTGGGCCCCCTGTTGCTCCACCGACGTACTCCTTCCTCCTATATATATCCACGTACACCAAAATGATCAAAAACAGAGCCAAAACCCTAATTCCACCGTCGTAACTTTCTGTATCCACGAGATCCCATCTTGGGGCCTATTCCGGAGCTCCGCCGGAGGGGGCATCGATCACGGGGGGCTTCTAGATCAACACCATAGCCCCTCCGATGAAGTGTGAGTAGTTCACCTTAGACCTACGGGTCCATAGTTAGTAGCTAGATGGCTTCTTCTCTCTTTTAGGATCTCAATACAATGTTCTCCCCCTCTCTTGTGGAGATCTATTCGATGTAATCTTCTTTTTGCGGTGTGTTTGTTGAGACCGATGAATTGTGGGTTTATGATCAAGTCTATCTATGAACAATATTTGAATCTTCTCTGAATTCTTTTATGTATGATTGGTATCTTTGCAAGTCTCTTCGAATTATCAGTTTGGTTTGGCCTACTAGATTGATTTTTCTTGCAATGGGAGAAGTGCTTAGCTTTGGGTTCAATCTTGCGGTGTCCTTTCCCAGTGACAGTAGGGGCAGCAAGGCACGTTTGTATTGTTGCCATCGAGGATAACAAGATGGGGTTTTATTCATATTGCATGAGTCTATCCCTCTACATCATGTCATCTTTCTTAAGGCGTTACTCTGTTTTTAACTTAATACTCTAGATGCATGCTAGATAGCGGTCGATGAGTGGAGTAATAGTAGTAGATGCAGGCAGGAGTCGGTCTACTTGTCTCGGACGTGATGCCTATATACATGATCGTACCTAGATATTCTCATAACTATGCTCAATTCTGTCAATTTCTCAACAGTAATTTGTTCACCCACCGTAGAATACTTATGCTCTCGAGAGGTGCCACTAGTGAAACCTATGGTCCCCAGGTCTATCTTTATCATATTGATCTCCTACTACTTAGTTATTTCCTTTGCTATTTACTTTGCCTTTATTTTACTTTGCATCTTTTATCATAAAAATACCAAAAATATTATCTTATCATATCTATCAGATCTCACTCTCGTAAGCGGCCTTATAGGGATTGACAACCCCTATTTGCGTTGGTTGCGAGGATTTATTTGTTTTGTGCAGGTACGAGGGACTCACGCGTAGCCTCCTACTGGATTGATACCTTGGTTCTTAAAAACTGAGGGAAATACTTATGCTACTTTGCTGCATCATCCCTTCCTCTTCGGGGAAAACTAATGCAGTGCTCAAGAGGTAGCAATGGCTTGAAGAGCCGCTCCTCGAAGACGCCAGGCTCCTGGGGCTGTCGATTGGATGCTCTTGCAGCGATGTCGTCAACTTCCTTGTTGGTGCCACATGGCACGTGCTGCAACTCCAGGCCCAGGAATTGTTTCTCCATCTTACACACCTCCGCGAGGTATGATTCCATGTGTTCGTCCCTTGGATCGTATACCTTGTTGGAGAAGTTGATGAGGAGCTGCGAGTCGCCCCTGACGGTGAGACCCTTTACCCCCAGTGCCGCTGCAGCCTTCAAGCCGGCTATGAGGCCTTCGTATTCTGCAATGTTGTTGGAGACCTTCTCTCCCTTCTAGAAGCAGAGCTGCACGGCGTAGTAGAGCTTGTCCTAAGTAGGCGAGATGAGCACTGCTCCAGCCCCTGCGCTCTGGCGCACGAAAGCACCATCGAAATAGATGACCCAGCCATCGAACGCCTCGCTTCCCGGCGAGAGGGACTGGTCTTCGCCTACTTCAAGTGCTGGGGCGTCTGTCCATCTGCCACGAAGTCAGCGAGCGTGGCTCCCTTGATGACCCAGGTAGTGCTGAACTCCAACTAGAATGCTTGCAACTTGATGTTCCACTCAACGACCCTTCTAGTAGAGTTGGGGCTCCTGAGCACTCTCTCCAATGGGTAGGCTGAGACGACCTTGATGGATTGGCCTTGAAAGTAGTGCCACAACTTTCGTGAGGCCACCAGGAGCGCGAGCAGGAGCTTCTGAGGCATGGGGTACCATGCTCTTGCGTCCCATAACACCGTGCTAACGAAGGATACCGGGTGCTTGACGAGGGTAGGCGTGATGATGAGGCTTGCGTCTTCCGAAAGTTGGGGTGCCTCCTGAGGTGGTGGAGCCCCCGATGCTTGATCGCTTGCCGAGGCCTTTGGGGGTTCGGGAGCGCCTTCCTGCTAAGCTTGCTCTTCTGCTGTTGCTGCGGCGGCCCTTGTGGCGCCCTCCTGGTCTCGTGTCGTCTCTGTTGGGGGTGTAGCTCGGTTCGACGCGCCCTTGGCTTGGTGTTCTTCCTGAACCGCCACTAGGGCCGCGCTGGCGGAGTAGGGAGTGGCGGCAAGATAGAGCACTAGGGGCTCGAGAGGCTGCGGCGCCACCATCACTGGGGGGCTAGTCAGGTATCTCTTGAGGTCTTGAAATGCTCGGTCCGCCTCCGGGGTCCACTCGAACGGGCCCTTCTTCTTCATCAACTTGAAGAAGTGTCGGGCTCGCTCTCCCAGCTTGGAAATAAAGCGTCCCAACGCCGTCACTCGTCCAGCAAGCTTCGGCATTTCCTTGAGGGTTTGTAGTGGCCTCATGTCTTCGATGGCCTTGACCTTCGCTGGGTTGGCCTCGATCCCCCTGTGGGACACAAGGAAGCCCAACAGCTTGCCGAAAGGGACCCCAAACATGCACTTCTCTGGGTTGAGCCGCAAGTCCACCTGGCAGAGGCTTTCAAAGGTCTCCTCCATGTCTCGGATAAAGTTCCTCGCCTCCCGAGACTTCACCATGATGTCATCAATGTAGGCTTCAGCGTTCCTCCCGAGATGCCGACCCAAGGCGATGTGCATGAGCCGTTGGAAGGTTGCGCCTGCGTTGCGCAGTCCGAAAGGCTTGCAAGTGTAGCAGTACACCCCACAAGGGGTCAGGAAGGCCTGATTCTCCACATCTTCTACCGCCATCTTGATCTGGTGATATCCTGAGAACGCATCCAGGAAGCATAGCAAGTCGCACTCGGCAGTGGAGTCGATGATCTGGTCGATGCTCGAAAGTGGGAACAGATCTTGGGGGCAGGCCTTGTTGAGGTTGGTGAAGTCAAGGCACATCCGCTCCTTCCCGCCTTTCTTGGGGACGACGATGGGGTTCGCCAACCACTCTAGGTACCGAACCTCGCGAATGACACCCGCAGCCTCCAGCTTGCGGGATTCTTGGACGATGAAAGCTTGCTTCTCCGTGGACTGCCGTCTCTCCTTCTGCTTCATGGGGCATACGTTGGGGCACACCTTCAGGTGGTGCTCTATCACCTCTCTTGGGACCCCCACCAGCTGATCAGGCTCCCAAGCGAACACTTCATTTTTGCGCGCAAGAACTTCACCAACGCCTCCTCCTGACCAGGCTCGAGGTTGGCGCCTATGGTAAAAGTCGCCCCCGAGGACCCGTCCTCCTCAACTGGCACTCGCTTGGTTTCTACCTTTTCTTGAGTGAAGAAATGCTTCTTCTTGGTTGGTGCGGCTCCCTTGGCCTTGGAGGTGTCTGAGTCGGAGGGTTGCGTTGCTGCGGCGGTCTTGAGGGCGACCTTGAGCGTCATCAAGGCTTCCTTGGCGTCCCCCTTGATGGTGAGGACACCCTCGCTCCTCGGCATCCTCATGAGGTTGTAAGTCGAATGGGTTGTTTCCATGAACTGGGATAGAGCTGTGTACCCGAGGATGGCATTGTACGGGAGACTGATGTGGGCGATGTCAAAGTCGATGAGCTCGGTGCGGTAGTTGTCGCGTGTGCCGAAGGTCACGGGGAGGCAGATCTGCCCCAGGGAGCAAGCGAATCCTGCACCGACCCTCGAGAAAGGCTTGCTAGGGCGGAGCCGCTCGAGCGATACGTGAAGAAGGCTGAAGGCCTCGACGGAGAGTACGTTGAGGCTGGTGCTGCCATCGATGAGCGTCTTGGTGATGGATACGTGGCAGATGGTGGGCGTGCAAAGCATTGGGAGTGCACCCGAGCCGACGGTGGAGGTGAGGTGATACCCTGAGTTGAAGGTGAGGTCGGCCTCGGGCGCGGCCCAGCCCGGAGAAGCCCCGGGGCGCTTGGAAGCAGCGCCGATCTGGCGAAAGAACGACTTGACGTGACGATCTGAGGGTGGTGCTTGTGAGACGCCGAGGAGGGCCGCAACCGCGTGGTGCATCGGTGCCCTATAGAGTGCAACGAATAGGCCGTGCAACTCCTCCCAGGATGCCACTATGGATCCGGGGAGGTTGAGCAGCCAGGCATGTGGTGCACCAGTGAGGGCCATGGGAAGCCAGTTGGCCATGACCTTGTCATCGCCCCCGGCCTTAAGGACGGCTTCCTCATATGCCAGCTGGAAAGCCGATGGGTTGGCCGCGCCGTCGTAGTGCGGCGGCATCTCCGGCTTGAACTTGGGTGGTCACTTCACCTGCCTCAGGGCGGGGGCAAGGGCTCGGAGCCCCTGAGTGCCACTGTGATCACCCGTAGATTCAGCTGGCGGGGCGGCGCTAGCCATGGAGAATGGGCGCGAAGATGGTGGAGCGCGAATCGGCGGAAGAAAAACTCCGGCGAACCCCTACCTGGCGCGCCAAATGTCGGATCACGGGTTACGGCAAAACCCTCAAGGTTCAAACACTAGGGTGCGCGGAAAGATCTCCCCCCTATCGATCCACATCCTAACTTTACTAAGATCTTACGGGCTAACTCAACAAACTCACAACACAAAGGACACAAGATTTATACTGGTTCGGGCCACCGTTGTGGTGTAATACCATACTCCAGTGTTGTGTGGTGGATTACCTCTTGGGCTGAGGATGAATAGTACAAGGGGAAGAATAGCCTCCTGAGGAGAGGTGTTCTTGTGCTTGGTGAACTTGTGGTTGTTCTGGTCCCTCTGGATCTGACCTCCCCTTGGTTGTGGTGGTGGCTAGTCCTATTTATAGAGGCCCTGGTCTCTCCCCAAATATTGAGCGGGAAGGGAGCCAACAATGGCCAATTTGAAAGGGGACAGCTAGTACAGCTTATCCTAACAAAAGCAGTCTTCACCTGCAAAAGGCTCTGGTGGCGACGCCGTCTTGGGCTCCACGGTGACCTCCGCCTTGCCGTCCTTCTGGTCTTGGTCTTGTTGCACTGATATGGAAACCTTTGCTTGACCCCTCGGTACTCTGCGCCTGCGCCTGCTTCCTTAGCACCAAAGAGGAAACAAGGACATTGTGCGCGCCAGCGCCCTCCTGGCGCCCACCTGACCTCGATCATCATGGCTCATGTCATCGGAACCTCATGACGTTCTCTTGGCCTTGAGCTCTCCGCCCCTGGCAAGCCATCCTGGTGAGGCCACTCCTGAAGAGGTCTTGTGTCCTTCGCCTCGCGAGGATTAGCCCCTCTCGAGGGTCTTGAGTCCTTGCTGGCGAAGATGGGCCATACGGGCCCGCTCGTAGAGCCACGCCGTGGGCCACCGGTAGGCAAGTCTGGGGACCCCCATTCCCAAAACACCGACAATGGCTTGTCCGAAACAACGGGTGCCTCCAACTAACAACAATCCTGGGGGAGTTTTGTTTGCAATTATTTTAATTTAAGCGTGGGACTGGGCATCCCGGTTACCAGCCATTTTCTCGTGAATGAGGAGCGGAGTCCACTCCTCTTGAGAATAACCCTCCAAGCATGGAAGATATAGACATCCCTAGTTGATACATGAGCTATTCGAGCATACAAAACATAATTTCATTTGAAGGTCTATGTCGGTGGGAAACGACACCTATGGGGTCACTGGGATTCCTTCTACGGTTGGCGGGCACGGGGTTGTGCAAAGAGCGCATCTGGCGGTCAACACGCAAATTGTTTACCCAGGTTCGGGCCGCAGAGACGCGTAAAACCCTAGTCCTGCTTTGATGTATATTTGAGTGTTCTTGTGTTCTTGAACTAGCTGCGATGTCTATCTCGTCCCAAAGATCCATTCCCTCTCCAGTACGCCTCAGGCCTCCTTTTATAGACAAAAGGGGTCGCCACAGTGGCACACAGGAGGTGGAAAGGTGTACAGTGGCTGAGTCTATCCTCTGGCATCGTCGGGCAAACACATTTAATGCGTTGCCGACGTGCCCCTCTTGCTTTATTGGGGATGGCAAAGAAGCTCGTCCCAGCTGTCGTCGCCTTGCCTGGCTCCGACGCGCATCCAACCTGATGAGGCGTTGTAGCGCCACGTTGGCTGGCTGCTGGGATGGCGCGGTGGTGGAGCCTTCACAAAGATCTGCATGCCACCATGCAGGTGCTTGCTGAGCTGGTGTGGAGGACGCGCACTACCACGCAGATGCCTGCCCAGATGGTCGAGCTGGCAGCTGCGTAGGAGCGGCGGTGGGGTCTTGGCACCCGTGGGACTGGCTGTGGCCCCACGGGTATCTTCGGCAGTAACTTCTCCATCTGTTGCGCTTCCCCACGAGCCACATTTTTACTGCAGTAACTTCTCCGTCCGTTGCGCTTCCCCACGACCCACATTTTTACTGCAGTGCGCGGGCAGGCGAGGCATATTTTTACTGCAGTAACTTCTCCATCCGCTGCGCTTCCCCACGACCCGCACTGAACGTGCGACGTGGGGGGTCATGCGTGACATGGGGGTCATGCGTGGGGCGGTTTCTGCACGCATGTGTCACATCGTGGTAGAGAGGCGGCTCGCGCCTTTCCCATAAAAAGAGGGAAATGCAGAGGCGTGGCTCATTTACTGAGTGGGCTCGGGTCATGGTCTTCAAAGCGCCCGCGCCCCACGACTACGGGGCGGAGAACGGTCGCTCATCATCTCGTCGATTTCCGCTCCCCCGCCACGTGTCCCCCGTGCTCCGAGGATGGTAGGCGGTGGGTGCGGGCCTTGAATGACGAGGCAGGGAAACGGGTCGCTGCTGATTGGGGCAGCGGGTCGGCCTCGATTCTCTACGCCCCCGGTGGTCGGATTGGCTGAGTGGGGCAGCCGAGTCCCGATCCTGCCCCTTTATAAGAAGGGGGAGGGGGATGGCACCACACAATCTTTAATCATCCCTCTCCTTCCACCTCGACTCTTCTCTTTCAACTGCCATGGTGAGAGGGGGCGTCGGCCCTTCAACGATGGCGGCGAGGGTCTCTGCTCGACAGCGTGTCCCTCCGTCCCAAGAGCTCGCGGCTGCGGAGCCGGCCTTGAGAGGAAGGGGAGGGGGCGAGGCCGAGGCCAGCGTGGCGCTCGGGGAAAAGGTGGGCGGGGCGGCACGCCGGCCTGGCCTCCACCAGCGATGCCTCCCCCAACGGATGGCCATGTCAGGGACCAGCCTCGTGAGTTCTTCATCAGGCTGCCTCGGCCACCGCGCCATCGCCTTCGTGTCCCTGCGCCATTCGCTCGGGAGATGGAGTCCGATCTGTCGCAGACCCTGAGGTTGCATATGAGGGGCTGCGGGAACGGCGGCACGCGGGTCAACATTGACTTTCCCGCCCCTCACGTCATGTATCTTCGCTGCGGATGGAAGACTTTTGCTCGTATCCACAGCCTGACAGCGGGGCTCATTCTCTATTTCAAATTAATGGAGAACGGCCTGCTCTCCATCAATGTCTTTGGAGACTCTGGAACTCGCCTAAAGTGCTGCGTGGAGAGCTCCTCCGACGATGAAGACTCCTCCTCAAGCGGGAGTGACGAGGAGGACAGCAATAGCGATGGTGACGACAAGGACGCCCAGCGAGGGCACGTTGACCTCGTCTTGACTGATTGCGTCTCCCATCCCTCCATCGTGTGCTCTACCTAGGGCCTTCCTCATCAAGCTATCCCTCGGCGCATTCCCTGTCTTCTCCTTTTTGCCTTCACTTGCCGCACCTGGGAGGAAAAGGGCAAGAACGGGGATCACGGGGCACTTATCTTTTCTAATTTGTAAGCCTACGGGCACTCGTTAGATTTCAAATTTGTAATCCCCTTGCTCGTGTACCCATTTCGTATGAATTGTGCTTGTTTGCAATGTATGAATGAAAGGAAGGGTGTTTGCCAGGTTTTGTTTGCGCGTGGGCGAGGGCCACACCGAGGAACGCGTCCTCGTTATCTTAAGATAAACATGGTATCCCAGCAACAGGCCTTGTCGTCCTCCTCCTCTATGGCCCGACTACACTCACGCTCTTGGCGGGGGTAGGGGCCGAGTAGGATTAGGCCTTTTGCTCACCCTCTTCCCATCGCACTACAACCAAGTTCTGGTCCAAAGTAGAATTTTCAGACATGGGACTGAGGGGCCAAGATGGTACGAGAGCCAGCGGAGCCTTATACGTTCAAGGTTCATACGGGCGCACGGAGTGGGGGAGAAAAACTTATCTGACATTGCAGCCCCCGGCAACCTTGGCTTGCCACAGCTAGATCCTTGTGTCTGCAGCCCCCGGCGACCATGGTTTGCCGGGGCCGGAGCGTCGGCTTGTTCTTTTTCTTCCCAATAGCTCAGCAGAAATGTCCATGTACCCTATGAACCAAAGAGGACGGAAAGGAACAGAGTGACGCACACTCGACCTATATACTAGGGGTTAGCCGCCACTTAGCACTATCAACCCTAACCGAGGGACAAACTCAACCTAGCATGCATGCTAAAACTTAGGGCGCCGGCGCTTCATTTATTTATGCTCAGGGTCTACGCCTGGCTTTGTACAAAGGGTTACATGCCTTGCCGGCAAGGCTTGTACAAAAGGTGGTTTGGCAGTAGGCCCAGCAACCGCCCCTTATGGATAAAACTTGCGAAGATGTTCGATGTTCCAGAAGTTGCTCACTGGAATGCCATCTTCGGTCTCTAGGTGGACTGCGCCAGGCCTGGTGACTCATATTACCTGATAAGGGCCTTCCCACTTTGGCGTCAACTTGTTGGAATTCTTGGCCGACTGAACATGTCGAAGAACAAGGTCGCCTTGCTCAAAGCTTCGGGCATGAACCTTGTGGCTATGGTAGTGGCCCAAGGTTTGCTGGTAGCGTGCTGCTCGTATAGCTGCCTGAAGACGATCTTCCTCAAGGAGTGTTGCATCATCTTGCCGCAACTGCTCTTGCTCAAGCTCATCATAAGAGAGCACTCGAGGTGACCCGTATGTGAGTTCCGTGGGGAGAACTGCTTCTGCCCCGTAAACAAGGGAGAAGGGTGTCTAACCGGTGGCTCGATTTGGCGTCGTTCTGATTGACCAAAGAACCACTGGCAATTCATCAATCCAGCGCCGTCCGCACCTGCGTAGCCTATCAAAAGTTCTTGTCCGGAGGCCTCGCAACACTTCAGCATTTGCCCTCTCAGCCTGGCCATTGCTCCGTGGATGTGTAACAGAAGCAAAACAGACCTTGCTGCCGAGGTCCTAGATGTACTGCATGAAGGCGTGGCTCGTGAACTGTGTGCCGTTCTTGGTGATGATTCTATTTGGCACACCGAAACGGCAGACTAGCCCCTTGAAGAATTTGATGGCTGATTGTGCTGTCACCTTTCTCACTGTCTCCACCTCTGGCCACTTTGTGAACTTGTCGATTGCAATGTACAAGTACTCAAAGCCCCCGACATCACGGGGAAAGGGGCCCAGTCTGTCGAGCCCCCAGACCGAGAATGGCCAGGAATGAGGGATTGTTTGGAGCGCTTGAGCTGGTTGATGAAGCTTCTTCGAATGGAATTGACACACTTCACACTTGGTTATTAGTGCCATTGCATCCTGAAGGGCAGTGGGCCAGAAGAAACCTTGCCAGAATGCCTTGCCGGCAAGGGCCCTTGACCCTATGTGGGATTCACATATGCCTCTGTGTATCTCTGCCAACAACTCTAGTCCTTCCTCCCGGGGACTACACATCAATTTCACACCGTTTGGTCTTTTTCTGTACAGGACGTCGTCGACAAACTGATACATGGCAGACTGACGGCTACTTTCTCCGCTTGTACCTGCTCCTCAGGGAGTTCCCCTATTTGGAGGAATCAGATGGTATGTTGTGCCCATGCCGGAGCCTCAGGCTCGACGGCAAGGACTAAAGGCACTTCCTCTACCATGGGAGCAACTGTCTCTATAGCCAGGACTTGACGCCCCACCGGAGTCGGTTGCCCCATGGCTGGCTCGGTGTCCATGGCAACATCCTTGCCGGCGGCTCCTGGGAGCTCGGTGGGAAAGTACTTGCCGGGGCCTGATTTCCTTCGCTTGTTCTACTATGTTGATGGTTCAACGGATGGTTGAGTCAGCCGAAGCACAAAAGTACCTGGTTCCACAGGTAGTTTGAAGGCGGCGCACTTTGACAGGTAGTCGGTGATGTCGTTCTCCACTCGGGGAACATGCTCCGCCTGTATACCATCAAAGCACCCCTCCAACTTCCTCACCTCATCTACGTAGGCCTCCATCAATGGGATTTGATAATCTTTGTTGACTTGCCTAACAACAAGCTGTGAATCACCCCTGACGATGAGCTTCTAAGACCGGCAAGCAAACCCTCGTATTCAGCAGTGTTGTTCGTGGACATCTCCCTGGGAAAGTGCATCTGGATTACATACTTAAGGTGCTCTCCGGTGGGTGCAACGAGCAGCACACTAGCACCAACGCCTTGCAGCAAGAAAGCCGCGTCAAAGTACATAATCTAGTTGCGACTTGCCTCCTTGCCGGGGAGGGTGGTCTCCTGGATTTCTTCGTCAGGCGTTGAGGTCCACTCGGCAATGAACTCTACCAAGACTCTGCTCTGGATTGTTGAAGTACTTTCAAACTTCAAACCAAAGCTGGACTGTTCCATGGCCCATTCCACAATCCTCCCGGTTGCGTCTGGGTTATGCAATATCCGTTGCAATGGGAGGCGGGTGACGACGGTGATTTCGTGTGCTTGGAAGTAATGATGCAGCTTCCTCGAGGCCATATGGAGGCCGAAGAGCAATTTCTGCACACCGGAGTACCTTGACCTAACCCCCTGCAAGAGGGAGCTGACAAAGTAAACCGGGCACTGCATCATCTTCTTATTTTGAAGCACTTCGTTTGGTTGCGCAGACCCTGTCCTGCCAGCGTCAGACTCTTCCGAGGGCCTTGGCTTGTCGGCGCCAGGCCCTGTCGGGGGGAGCTCTAGTTTGCCATCCACCAGTCCTGCCGTTTCCACTGCCTATTCATCGACCTCTCTCTACACCACTAGCGCGGCACTGACCACTTGATTCGTTGCCGCCAGATACAGCAGCAATGGCTCTTGTGGTTTGGGTGCAACCAGTATCGTGTAGAGGAGAGGTATTTCTTCAGATCCTGCAGCGCGGCTTCGGCCTCTATGGTCCATTCCATTGGGCCCACCTTTTTCAAGATTTTGAAAAGGGGAAGGGCACGCTCAGTAGACTTGGAGATGAATCTGCTCATGGCGGCAACGCAGCCAGTGAGCCGACGCACATCCTTGATCCGATTGGGCGCCTCAATGTGCTCAATAGCCTTGATCTTGTATGGATTCGCCTTGATCCCACGCTGTGACACAAAGAACCCGAGAAGTTTGATAGATGGAACACCGAAGACACACTTCTCAGGGTTCAACTTGAGGTTGATACTGCGCAGATTTGCAAACGTCTCTTCCAAATCTTGTACAAGGGTCGCCCTGTCCTTGGTTTTGACCACTATGTCATCCATATAAGCTTCCATCTTTCTATGTAGCTGGGGCTCAAAACCAATCTGGACTTCCCTTGCAAACGTCGAGCCAACACTCTTCAACCAGAAAGGCATCCGTAAAAAGCAATACGTGCCACATGGGGTGATGAACGATGTCTTCTCTTCATCTTCCTTGTCATGAAGATCTGGTGGTACCCCGAGTAGGCGTCAAGGAATGATAACAGACCACACCCGGCCGTGGAGTCAACAATCTGGTCAATGCACGGCAATGGAAAAGGGTCCTTGGGACAAGCCTTACTGATATCTGTGTAGTCAATACACAGCCTCCACTTCCCATTTGCCTTGCGCACCACCACCGGATTGGCTAACCACGTCAGATGGAGTACTCCTCTCACCAAGCCTGCCGCTTCTAACTTCTTGATCTCCTCCGTGATGAACTCCTGCCATTCCAAAGCTTGCTTCCTGACCTTCTGCTTGACGGGTTGTGCATGAGGACAGACAACAAGATGGTGCTCAATCACCTCCCTGGGAACGCCGGGGATGTCGAATGCTTGCCATGCAAACACGTCGACATTCGCCCACAGGAAGGTGACGAGCGTGCTTTCCTATTTATTGTCTAGGGTGGAGCTTATGGTGAAAGCCCCTCCCGTGCCATCCTCCCCGATGAACACCCTCTTGGTCTCTGGTGGCACAGCTCTGGATCTCTTGCTCTTGCCGGTGGAACTCTCTGGCACGTCCTCGACGGAGCACAACACTCCGAAGAGGTGCGCTTGCCGGAGTGGATACGAGAGGTCTTGCTGGTCATCTTCCCTGCCGGGGCTCTAGCGGAAGGAGCGAGTGCCTTGGTGGTAGTCGCTGCAACGGCTTCCCTGTAGAGTTGGTCGGCGCAGATCAGTGTGTCTTTCTTGTCGGAGGGAGCGGTGATGATGGTCATCGGCCCAGGCATCTTCAGCGTGTTGTAAGCGTAATGTGACGCCGCCATGAACTTGGCTAGTGCCGGGTGGCCGAGGAGCCCGTTGTAGGGCAAGGGGATCTCGGCTACATCGACAACAATCCTCTCAGTCATGTAGTTTAACTCGCCTCCAAACATTACGGGCAGCGTGACCTTACCCTTCGGCTGACTCCTCCCCGGGTTGACCCCTTGAAACGTGCCCGTCTCTTCGAGGTCTCCATCAGGAATCTGCAGCCTTTTGATCACAACGGGTGAGATCAAGTTCAGCCCGGCCCCGCTGTCAACTAGCATCTTCGTCACCTTAAGGTTCTGTATTGTTGGTGAGACCAACAACGACAACCACCCGACCGCAGTTGTGCGATTAGGGTGGTCCTCGGTGTCGAAAATGATAGGCGTGCTGGACCACTTCAGTGGCCTCTGAGCATTGAGTGATGGTTCCGTTGCTGTGATCTCACGCGCCCACTACTTGAGCTGGCAGTGAGAAGTGTGCAGCGAGGTGCCACCGTCGACGCACATGGCCTCCGTAGCCTTATGTAACTCGTGCTCGCCGGACTCGCCATCTTCGTCATTATCATCATCTCCTTGCTTCTTGTCGCGGCCCCGAGTGGCCCTCTCTTGCTGGTTATCCTTTCCGCGGCGACACCCTTGACCACCACCTTCTTGCTAGATCCCTCGGCACCATGCTGGCCCTTCTCCTTGTCCTGCCTCTCATACTCAGCTTTTTGCTTCTCAGCAAGCAGCTCGACTTGCCGGCAGTTCTGGAGGTGGTGGCCCTTGGTGCGGTGGATCTTGCAATATTGCTTGTCGAAGCCTCCTGGCTTGTCGTCAGCCGCCAAGGCCGGGCATGCGGCACACCCAGCAATTTCCTTGTCGGGGTCATCTTCCTTGGCCTTCTTGGCAGCGTCGGTGTCATTAGATCCCTCGACGGCAAGCACGATCTTGCCCTTGCGCTTCCTGTTGCGGCGTCGGCCCTTCTTCGTCGGGGTGGCAGTGTCTTCGTCTATGGAGTCAGTTTCCGTGCAGGAGTCCTCTCCGAGGTACTTACTCCCCTCTTCAGCTTGAGCGCACCTATCGGCCAGAACATAAAGTTCGGCCACATCTTTGACCTTGTTCGTCGCCAGCTCTTCACGCATCTTGCGGTTGCGTACATTCTAATGGAATGTGTTGATCACGGCGGCAGAATGAACATCTAGGATGTTGTATTGCACCCGGCTGAACCTCTGTATGTACTTGTGCAGGGTTTCACCTTCCTTTGAGGGGATGATATGCAAATTGCTTCCCTGGCCATGAGCTTGGTGGCCTCCGGTGAAGGCGCCAACAAACTCAAGGCACAAGTATGACCAAGAAGAAATGGAATCCGCCGGCAAGTGCATCAACCATGACATAACATTGGGTTTAAGTGCCAACGGGAAGTAATTGGCAAGCAACTTGTCGTCGCGGGCTCCAGCAGCTTGCATCGCAATGGTGTAGATGCTGAGGAACTCTGACGGGAGGGTCTTGTCGTTGTACTTTTCGCCAACGTCTGGCTTGAACGTGCGGTGGGAGGGCCACTGGAACGGCCGTAGCTCATGGGTAAAGGCTGGGCAACCCACCTCGTAGGGTAGGTCGCCAGAGCCCCTCGGTGTTGTGTGGTCCATATTGGGCCCCGCCTACCTATCTGACTGGTGGCGTGCATTGCGCCGACACTCGATGGTGGTTCGAGCGTATTCACGGGCTCGCTCCTGAAGAACTTGGCGTTGATCATGGTGGGTCCGTGGGTCGGATGACGCTATGGAAATGTTATCACAACGTCGTCACAACGGATCGACACGCATGGTGGCTGGCGTGGAGGAGGAGAGTGCACCGTGGCCGCAGCACCCCCCGATCCTTCCACCACTGGCACGCGGCGGCTTGACGGAGCACCGGCCTGAGGGCCCCGCTGGTCGTGGCTCATCTTTGTTGGCAACACCGACGAGGCTTCGGATGGTGGCTCTCCACTCGTCGAGATTTTCCACAGCAGGAGGAAAGTCGAGGAGCAACTGCGCGCGTGCCAAAGCTTCTACTAGCGTGGGTGGTGGCGAAAGCTGCGTGGACCGTGACGCGCCCCGACTTCTAACCACGTGAGAAGGAGATCTATCATGGCCTGGTGGCTGTACGCCATTTTTGCCAGCGCCTCAGTGCGCATGTTGGCCTTCTACGTCCCACGAATGATGCACATGACTCTTCCCACGATGGTGCCCAGGGTCACCAGCGTGGTGACGCTGCTCATCGCGACAACCTGGGGAAAGCGTGTCGGGGGCGCTGGCGTAGGCGCCAAGGAAGTCGTCGCGCCGCCCGTGGGTGGCACGACGCCGCCCCTGGAGGGCCCAGCGCCGCCCGTGGGGGCCCTGGCTCCGTCCTTGGATTTGGTGGCGTGTGGCCCGTCGTCTCGTGCACGAACGACGCCGCTCGCCAGGCTTTGGCTGCCAGAGCGATGCGGGTGTGCGCGTGCTGAGCCTTTACTTCTGTCCATGACTGCCCCACCACTCCTCCGTACTGGTACGGGCCGTTCGGCACCCGACGAACCGATTGTTGTGATCGTCTTCTTCTTGGGAGCCATGGCGATGAAGAACTGCTAAACTAACTGCTAGACCGGATTTTCACAACTGTGCACCCCCTACCTCACGCGCCAGAGATGTCGGTGGGAAACAACACCTATGGGGTCAATGGGATCCCTTCTATGGTTGGCGGGCGCGGGGTTGTGCAAAGAGCGGGTCTGGCGGTCAGCATGCAAATCATTTACCCAGGTTAGGGCCGCGGAGACGCATAAAACCCTAGTCCTACTTTGATGTATATTTGAGTGTTCTTGTGTTCTTGAACTAGTTGCGATGTCTGTCTCGTCCAAAAGATCTGAATCCCTCTCCAATACGCCTCGGGCCTCCTTTTATAGACAAAAGGGGTCGCCACAATGGCACACAGGAGGTGGAAAGGTGTACAGTGGTTGAGTCTATCCTCTGGCATCGTCGGATAAACGCATTTAATGCGCTGCCGACGTGCCACTCTTGCTTTATTGGGGACGACAAAGAAGCTCGTCCCAACTGTCGCCGCCTCGCCTAGCTCCGACGCGCGTGCAAGCTGACGAGGCGCTGTAGCACCACGTTGGCTAGCTGCTTGGCTGGCGCGGTGGTGGAGCCTTCACGAAGATCTGCATGCCACCACGCAGGTGCTTGCTGAGCTGGTGTGGAGGCCACGCGCTGCCAGCAGATGCCTGCCCAGCTGGTCGAGCTGGCAGCTGCATGGGAGCGGCGGTGGGGTCTTGGCAGGCGTGGGCCTGGTTGCGGCCCCGCAGGTGTCTTCGGCAAGGGCCTTGTCAGGGGCACGACAAGGGTCTTGCCGCAGCACCGCGGTCGCTGGGGGTCTCGTGGATTTCCTTGGCAAGGATCTCACCAAGGGTTGTCATCTTCTGGTTCTCATCCGATCTTGCGTATTTATGATGTCTACAAAGATCTACATGCCACCATGGAGGTGCCTCCCGAGCCTTGGTTCCAATGTGTTTGATGGCGTCGGAAACCCTTGGGCACAAGGGTGGCACGCTCTGCTGGCGTCAGGCAAGTTGCCCCAGCAAGGGTCTTGCCGGGGCTGTGGAAGCCGCCCCGGCAAGGGTCTTGCCGGGGGAGTCCACCTCGCCCTCTTGTTCTCTTTGCGCCCCTGGCCTTGGTGTTGCTCTAGTTGTCTTGTGCTCTGGCATCCCTCCTCTGCCCTGCTCAATGCGGCCGTGGGCGTGGCTCTGACTGCCCGTGCACATATAAAGGGGTGCGAAAGGAGAGCCCCTACTTTTGTACACCGACAGTTTAGAGTTTGGCACATACAAATTACTTGGAACGGCAGGTAGATACCGCACATAGGAAGGTATGGTGGACTCATATGGAATAACTTTTGGGTTTATGGAAGTGGATGCACAAGCAGTATTCCCGCTTAGTACAAGTGAAGGCTAGAAAGAGACTGGGAAGCGACCGGCTAGGGAGCGACAATAGTCATGAACATGCATTAAAATTAATCAACACTGAATGCAAGCATGAGTAGGATATAATTCACCATGAACATAAATATCATGGAGGCTATGTTGATTTTGTTTCAACTACATTTGTGAACATGTGCCAAGTCAAGCCACTCGAATCGTTCAAAGGAGGATACCACCCTATCATACCACATCACAACCATTTTAATAGCATGTTGGCACGCAAGGTAAACCATTATAAACTCCTAGCTATTTAAGCATGGCATGAGCAACTATAATCTCTAATTGTCATTGCGAACATGTTTCCTTCATAATAGGCTGAATCAGGAACGATGAACTAATCATATTTACAAAAACAAGATAGGTAGAGTTCATACCAACTTTTCTCATCTCAATCAGTCCATCATATATCGTCATTATTGCCTTTCACTTGCACGACCGAACGGTGTGGATAATAATAATAGTGCACGTGCATTGGACTAAGCTGGAATCTATAAGCATTCAATACAAGGGAGAAGACAAGGTAATATGGGCTCTTTGTTAGATCAACAATAATGCATATGAGAGCCACTCAAAATTTTCAACATGGTCTTCTCCTCTCGACCCCCAAAGAAACTAAAAGAAACAAAACTATTTACATGGGAAAGCTCCCAACGAGCAAAAGAAGAGCGAGAAATCTTTTTGGGTTATCTTTTAATTACTACTACTACAGGGGGGAAGTAAAGTAGCTAAAAGCTACAACTAATATTTTTGGTTTTTCTTAAGGTTTTTCAAACACACAAGAAGAATGTTGGAAAAGAAAATAAACTAGCATGGATATTACAATGAAAAAGTATGAGCACCGACAACTGGCATGAGTGTGTGAACATGAATGTAATGTCAGTGAGAAATACGTACTCCTCCAAGCTTAGGCTTTTGGCCTAATTTGGTCTAGGGCCATGGCTCAAAGCTGCCCTCTCCGGTGTACGGAGGAGTGTCCTCTGGGTGCCACTAGTTGGCAATCTCCTCCGGATCCCACTGATAAATAGACTGATGGTAAGGATCAAGTGGTGGATCCATCTCAGGCTCTGGAGCTGATGTCAGGCTCCAGTATGCATGAACAGCCTCCGGCAACATGAGGTACGTGCCTGAAAATATGTTAAACAAAGAGGGAGCAGGCAAGGTAATAATCTCATAGTAATTTTTATCAAATATCAATCTATATTTAAGCATCTTCTTTTTATCCTTAACAATAAAATCATGTGCTACCATACTCTTATAATCTAGAAAAATAGGAGGCAACAACTTTTCCTCTTTCTCATAATGCCTAATAGGTATGATAAAGTGTGCAACAAGGCATGAAGCAAAGATGCCTCCAAAGATGGGACCCTTTGTGCGGTTCAGATATAACCGCTTAGCAACAATAGCGCCTAAACTAAAAGTGGTATCACGAAACAAAGCACGGCGCAAAATAACAATATCAGGAGCACTGAGATTTCCATTGTTCCCGCAAACAATTAAGCATCTACTAGCAAATATTGCAAAGTAACGTAGAAAAGGAAAATGTATGCTAGTAATTCTTGGATTGGAAACTTTCCTCGTTTCCCCTACAGCAATCATATCAATAAATCCCTCCACATCATTATGATGTGGTTCCTCTATGCTGCCCACAAAGGGTATCTTATAGACCCTACAAAACTCATATAGTGACATCTCCTTAACCTCATCATATAAATGAAATTCCACCGAAGGTGGTGATTTGTTATCATGAAAGTAAATTTTTTGCATGAAAATATTAGTGAGGAGGAGATACTGTTCGCGCTGGTCGTGGAGGAAGTCGACAAGGCCTGCATTCTTAGCCAAATAGTAAAAGTCCTCATATATACCAGCTGCTCTCAATAACTCATCACAAGGCCATTCGCACAGCCGAACTTCCGCAGTGCGAGGGAGATTATATTTGGGCTTCTTATTCTATTCACTTTGCTTATCCTTCATGCTTCGGCTTGAAGAGCCCGTCAACAATCTCTTCATCATTTTATTTCTCTGAATTTTTTTTTTAATTTTTTAGTAACTCAAAATAAAAGTGAACCAAACTCAACAAGATTAATGGTAACTACTCCCACAAGTGCCTAGAGGCTATATCATGCATTCATGCATTAGCACTACTTGGGACCATATAAATTTGACATGCAATCTCAAGAACAAGGTCACCTAAGTAGCAAAAATTTGCAATAAATAAAGCACTAGAACAAAAGGTAATTGGACCATTGGAGGAGTCACATACCGAAGAACAATCCCCCAAAGCAGTTTTGTGAATGGAGCTTTGAGCAAGGAGATCGAAAATGGCAGCAAGATGAGCTAGAACTCGGGTTTGAGCTGGTGGAGGATTTTTTCTGGAGGAAGATGAAGTTTGTGGGTGCAAGAATAAGTGGAAGGGGCCCACGTGGGTCCATGAGGCAGGGGTGCGCCCTAGGAGGGTGTGCGCGCCCTAGACCCTCGTGGCCAGGTGGTGTGGCCCCCAGGTGTGATCTCAGTGCCAATAATTCTTCAATATTCTAGAAAAAAATCATGTAAAATTTTCAGGGCATTTGGAGAAATTTTATTTTCGGGGTGTTTTTATTTCTAGGTAAATTCAGAAAATAGATAGAAAATACTATTTTTGCTTTATTTAATCTAGATAATATAAAGTAAAAAGAGGGTATAGAGGGTTGTGCCTTCTAACTTCATCCATCTCATGCTCATCAAAAGGAATCCACTAACAAGGTTGATCAAGTCTTGTTAACAAACTCTTTTCGAATAACATGAAACTGGAGAATTTTTGAATAACACTAGGTTACATCAACGGGGATATGCACATCCCCAACAATAAGAATATCATATTTCTTCTTGGCAGTAGGAAGAGGGAATTCAAAACCTCCAATAGTAATTGTTGAAATTTTTCTAATAGAATTGCTAATGTGGACTTGAAGTTGTTTTCTTGGAAAGTGTACCATATGCTCATTACCATTAACATGAAAAGTTACATTGCCTTTGTTGCAATCAATAACAGCCCCTGCAGTATTAAAAAAGGTTCTACCAAGGATTATCGACACACTATCATCCTCGGGAATATCAAGAATAACAAAGTCTATTAAAATAGTAATGTTTGCAACCACAACAGGCACATCCTCACAAATAACGACGGGTATGGCAGTTGATTTATCAGCCATTTGCAAAGATATTTCAGTAGATGTCAACCAAATCAAGTCTATGATATAAAGAGAGAGGCCTAACACTAACATTGGCTGCAAGATCTCATAAAGCAGTTTTAACATAGTTTCTTTTAATGGAGCATGGTATAGTTGGTACTCCTGGATCTCCAAGTTTCTTTGGTATTCCACCCTTAAAAGTATAATTGGCAAGCATGGTGGAAATTTCAGCTTCCGGTATCTTTCTTTTATTTGTAACAATATCTTTCATATACTTAGCATAAGGATTCATTTTAAGCATATCCGTCAAACGCATACGCAAAAAGATAGGTCTAATAATTTCAGCAAAGCGCTCAAAATCATCATCATCCTTTTTCTTGGATGGTTTAGGAGGAAAAGGCATGGGTTTCTAAACCCATGGTTCTCTTTCTTTACCGTGCTTCTTAGCAACAAAGTCTGTCTTATCATAACATTGATTCTTTGATTGTGGGTTATCAAGATCAACAGCAGGTTCAATCTCTACATCATTGGTATTGCTAGGTTGAGCATCAACATGAACATCATCATTAACATTATCACTAGGTTCATGTTCATTACCAGATTGTGTTTCAGCATTAGAAATAGAAATATCATTGGGATTCTCGGGTATGTCAACAACAGGTTCACTAGAAGCATGCAAAGTCCTATCATTTTTCTTTTTCTTGTTGTTAGAAGAACTAGGTGCATCAACATTAGTTCTCTGAGGATCTTGCTCAATTCTCTTAGGGTGGCCCTTAGGATACAAAGGTTCCTGAGTCATTTTACCCCCTCTAGTCACAACTCTAACAACATTATCATTTTTCTTACTATTTAGTTCATTGAGCAAATCATTCTGAGCTTTAAGCACTTGTTCTACTTGAGTGGTAACCATAGAAGCATGTTTACTAATAAGTTTAAGCTCACCTTTAAATCTAGACATATAATCACTCAAATGTTCATCCTTAGAATGGGATTCCAACTCAGCACCTGTTGTTTTGAGTTTTTGAGAAGAGTTGCTCTTTGGAGAGCACAGTACGATGAAAGTTGTAAGCTGTGTTCGGGGGGGAGTTATTGTCTATCGTTCACCTCTATGGTAGAAGCAATCATATAAGTATTATGTTTCAATTGTCTACCAACATAAGCATTGAAGTTTTCTTGTTTAACAATAAAATTATCAAACTCATCCAAGCATTGGCTAGCAGACTTATTACGAGGAATATCACCTTCATCAAATCTATAGAGAGAATTTACCTTTACTACGTGTGTCGGGTTATCAAGACCATGTATCTCTTCAATAGGTGATAAATTCTTAACATCTTCAGCTTTAATACCTTTTTCTTTCATACATTTCTTTGTCTCTTGCATATCTTCAGGACCGAGAAATAGAATAACCCTTTTCTTCGGAGTTGGCTTCGGAGTTGGTTCAGGAAGTCTCCAATCATTATCATCAGTCAACATATTATTGAATAGCAATTCAGCTTGATCAATAGTTCTTTCCTTGAAAACACAACCAGCACAACTATCCAGGTGGTCTCTGGAAGCATCAGTTAGTCCATTATAAAAGATATCAAGTATGTCATTTTTCTTGAGAGGATGATCAGGCAAAGCATTAAGTAATCGGAGAAGCCTCCCCCAAGCTTGTGGGAAACTCTCTTCTTCAATTTGCACAAAATTATATATTTCCCTTAATGCAACTTATTTCTCATGAGCGGGGAAATATTTAGCAGAGAAGTAATAAATCATATCCTGGGGACTACGCACACAACCAGGATCAAGAGAATTAAACCATATTTTAGCATCACCCTTTAATGAGAACGGAAACAACTTAAGGATAAAGTAATAGCGAGTTTTCTCATCATTAGTGAACAGGGTGGCTATATCATTCAATTTAGTAAGATGTGCCACAATAGTTTCATATTCATAGCCATAAAAGGATCAGATTCAACCAAAGTAATTAACTCAGTATCGACAGAGAAATCATAATCCTTATTGGAAATACAGATAGGTGAACTAGCAAAAGAAGGGTCATATTTCATTCTAGCATTCAAGGATTTTTCTTTCAGCTTAGCTAACAGTTTCTTAAGATCATATCTATCATTGCAATCTAAAAAGTCTCTAGCAGTTTCTTCATCCATAACATAACCCTCAGGCACAACAGGCAATTCATATCTAGGGGGGAATCTTCATCATCACTTTCATCAATATTATTAGTTTCAATAATTTCATTCTCTCTAACCCTAGCAAGTTGTTCATCAAGAAATTCACCTAATGGCACAGTATTATCAAGTATAGAAGAAGTTTCATCATAAGCATCATGCATAGTAGAAGTGGCATCATCAATAACATGCGACATATCAGAATGAATAGCAGGAGTAGGTGTCACAAGTTTACTCAAAATAGAAGGTGAATCAAGTGCAGAGCTAGATGGCAGTTCCTTACCTCCCGTCGTAGTTGAGGCAAAAATCTTGGTTCTTTCATCTTTCAAGTTCCTCATAGTGATCAACAAATATAAATCCCAAGTGACTCAAAGAATAGAGCTATGCTCCCCGGCAACGGCGCCAGAAAATAGTCTTGATAACCCACAAGTATAGGGGATTGCAACAGTTTTCGAGGGTAGAGTATTCAACCCAAATTTATTGATTTGACACAAGGGGAGCCAAAGAATATTCTCAAGTATTAACAGTTGATTTGCAATTCAACCGCACATGAAATACTTAATATCTGCAGCAAAGTATTTAGTAGCAAAGTAATATGGAAGTAATGGTAACGGTGGAAAAAGTAACAATATTGGTTTTGTAGTGATTGTAATAGTGGCAACGGAAAAGTAACTAAGCAAAGATGAATATGTGAAAAGCTCATAGGAAATGGATCAGTGATGGATAATTATGTCGGATGTGATTCCTCATGCAACAGTTATAACATAGGGTGACACAGAACCAACTCTAGTTCATGAATGTAATGTAGGCATGTATTCCGGATATAGTCATACATGCTTATGGAAAAGAACTTGCATGGCATCTTTTGTCCTACCATCCCGTGGCAGCGAGGTCCTATTGGAAACTAAGGGATATTAAGGCTTCCTTTTAATAGAGTACCAGACCAAAGCATTAACACTTAGTGAATACATGAACTCCTCAAACTACGGTCATTACCGGGAGTGGTCCCGATTATTGTCACTTCAGGGTTACCGGATCATAACACATAGTAGGTGACTATTGACTTCCAAGATAGGATCAAGAACTCACATATATTCATGGAAACATAATAGGTTCAGATCTAAAATCATGGCACTCGGGCCCTAGTGACAAGCACTAAGCATAGCAAAGTCATAGCAACATCAATCTCAGAACATAATGGATACTAGGGATCAAACTCTAACAAAACTAATTCGATTACATGATAAATCTCATCCAACCCATCACTGTCCAGCAAGCCTACAATGGAATTACTCACGCACGGTGGTGAGCATCATGAAATTGGTGATGGAGGAAGGTTGATGATGACGATGGCGACGGATTCCCCTCTTCGGAGCCACGAACGGACTCCAGATCAGACCTCCCAAGAGAGATTACGGCTTGGCGGCGGCTCCGTATTGTAAGACACGATGAATCCTTGTCTCTGATTTTTTTCTCCCCGAACATGAATATATAGAGTCAGAGTTGAGGTCGGTGGAGCCTCAGGGGGCCCACGAGATAGGGGGCGCGCCCCCACCCTCGTGGACTGGGTGTGGGCCCCTGGTCTTGATTCTTTCGCTAGTATTTTTTATATATTCCAAAAATATTCTCCGTGAAGTTTTAGGTCATTTCAAGAACTTTTATTTCTACACAAAAATAACACCACGGCAATTCTGCTGAAAACAGTGTCAGTCCGAGTTAGTTCCATTCAAATCATGCAAGTTAGAGTCCAAAACAAGGTCAAAGTGTTTGGAAAAGTAGATACGATGGAGACGTATCAGCCTCCATCCTCAATCTCTGCCTATGTGCCGGGGAGCTCGAGGAGCCAATGGTCAAAAAGAGGTTTATCGCGGCCTTTTCGCCCGACGCCGGCGAGTTGGCCACCGAGGTGTCACGGTCGTCCTCTGCGGGCCCGATCCACCGTCCCCGATCCCCCATATCCGCCTGCCGCTGCGCCCCTATGCCAATTCGAGGACTTCGCCGTCCTCCCTTAGACCCGGCAGCCGATGAAGTCCTACTTCGGGGTCCGGCAGCGGCGGTGGGGGACATGGGTCGCCGAAATTATAGATCGATAGACCCACACCCGCCGGTGGCTCGGTAGCTTCCACACGGCCGAGCTCGCTACCATGCAGTACGACCACTAGCAGGTCTGCTACCATGGCACGGCAGCTAAGATCAATTTCCCCTTCCGCACACGTCTGGTCGACCTTGTTCCATCGGAGCCAGGGGTTGTGAGCTCGGCTATGGCGTGGGAGGACTGCGAGGCATGGGAGCACCTCGAGGTCGAGGCCGCCGCCGAGGCCTACATGCAAGAGCTCCGCCGGCCGCACCGGAGCTCATGGAGGAAGAGCAGGCGATCTTTGCCAGCGCGGAGGGCGGTGAGGTTATTGCGCTCTCCTCCGATGACGAGGTCGAAGGCGGCGAGGACGGCGGAGCGGAGGGCGGCGAGGTTATCGCGCTCCCCTCTGATGACAAGGTTGAAGGTGGCGGTGACGGCGGCACAGAGGGCATCGAGGTGGGCCCTGAGGACGAGGAGATCGATGTCGACGAGTGGAGGAGTACCTTCCCCAATGACCCCGACGACGGTACTGGCCCGGACCCGGCTCGCGGCACACACCGTACATGACGAGGAAGGATTGGCTCGACCTCTACTTCGACTGAAAGTAGTTTAGCTTAGTTTAAATTTATGTTTTATGTTCGGTTATGCAAAACTATCTATGTTTATGTTTGAATGCATGCTACTTTCGGTTGAACCTGCTTTGAACTTGATCAAATTGAAGTTTACAACCTTAAGTTTAGGCGATCAACTAGAAAAGGACAAAAATTGCTGGAGTGTGTGTATATATATATATATATATATATATATATATCCACTAAGGGTTTTAGTCCTTTAACTTTTTAAGGATCGCCTAGAGATGTCCTTATGACTTATTTATCTCAGTTCTTCACAATGTGATGCTCTATATGTGCAACTATTTTTCATGCAATTCAATTTCATCAATAACAGTTTCAACAATACCACTATGAATTACGATATTTGGTTGTTGTTAAGGATATTGCAGTTAACATGCCTTTTCGTTCTTCAATTGTTGTTTAGCAACATGCATTGTACTGAATGACTAAATATGCTATCCCAGGCTACATAGCAACAAGGAAGAGTGTTACCTTAATGTTCTGATGATGTCTGGATATACATGTAATAAAATCTTATATGATGGGATGGATGGAGTGTTGTACTACATCATTTTTCAATTGTTGTTTAGCTTCTAATATTAACTTGGTGCTTTTAGGTACATATATCATTGCCAAAGGTCCACACTCCGACCCTTTCTGCGTATGGGGCAAGGAGATATTCATGAACAAGCATCAAGTGAGGAAATTGATAAAGATTGTTATTAAAATGGGTCAAAAGATGTCAATCGAACTATTTGTTTACACTTTATGCAAGACAACAGTGAACAACAGGATGGTAAGTAACAACCATGTATCCTTCTTTTTACTGCTCGTAATGAGTTGTGTTAGATGAAAATATCTGAATCTTTTTCCTTTTGTAGTGGAACCTGAAGTAGTTTACTCAAGATTACCTCTCAAACTACATGATTGGCGGCCGGCCATCACAAGGGGTTGGACTAGAGTCTTACATTCCTTTTGCATCCAGGAGAGCACAATAGGGCCATTCCGCTTCACCTTGTTCAGCAACTAGAATGTCTATCACCTCTTTCTTTACCATATGTAATAGTACAAGTATAGAACCCTGATACATCATTCTTTATTTGGTGATTATGTAATTCTTAAACATATATACCTGTGAATCGAATAATGCATTGGTTGTTTGAACCTGATGGATATGAATAAAGCTATAGCCTACTTTCAAGTTTAAATTAGGTACAATTTTAAATAGCAGCAATTAAATTAGGGCGAAATTACGTTGTGCAAGTCATTACGGCACACACGGTTGGTAAAACACAAACATTTGCGATATACACCATAATCCGAGATGGTTCATAGAGAGGAAACGTGTGCAAGCATGCACACAGTTGCCGTTTGCAAAGCGCGTGTCATGTCAGACACTATCACATACGGTGCAGGAAAACTAAATGTGTGTCATTGTCTACCTATCGTACACGGTTTCTAATCCTGAACTGCTTGTGATGTGCTAGGCATCATAAAACTCCCATGCCTAGAATCTGCCTGGAAAACTCCCGTTCCTGAAATCTGCCTGGTTTTAGGCAGAACCACAAAACTCCGACTGCGATGGCAATGCGAGCACAAACGAGTAGTAAGGATGAAGCATTTGGGATATTCAAGATATCGAAAATGGTTATATAGGGACAACTGTATGCATCAAGGCTCCCTATCCCCGACGGTTTCTGGGTCATGTGGGAAGGACCCCCTATCGCCCACACTCACTTGGCGACGGTTCCAAATGTCATTGCGGAAAGGGGTTAAAAACCATTTGTTTAGGACCAACGCGCACCAGTGTGAACTCAATTCACTAGCAATGGGTTCATCATAATTGGATCTCTTGAAAAGATTAGCAAGTGGATGAGGATCCATATCAATAGGTTTTTAGCAAGCGAAGATGCAAGTAAATAGAAGACACATGGCACATAAGCAAAGAAGAGATCCGATGAGAAAACGGCGAATGAAAACGAGGGCGAATAAATGTAACATCCCAAATTTTCAATTTGGAATGTTATACATTAGATCATCATTGCATATCACGTTTTATTGCATTTTGGCTTGATCCTAGAAATTCTACGCAATCAAGGACCTACGGAGAGAGTTGGGGATTTCATTATTTTCATATTCGCGTTTTCGCGAATTTTGAAAAGAGGATCGTTTGATTTTAATTATTTTCTCTTTGATTATTTCCTTTATAAAAATAAAAGAGATAGGATAAAATGACTTCCTCAAAATAGAGAAAAATCGAAGATTTAATATTAAAATCAAATAAGATTTGTATTCCGAGTTTTATTTCTATTTTATTTGAATTAGGAAAAATTTGTGTTTTTCAAAATTTCTTTTTAGGCCCAAATAAATGTTCACCTTGTCCGGCTTATTTTTAGAGGACGGGGAAAATTTATTGCGGGATTTTTGGACTCCGTTCAGTATTTCTTTTCTTTCTTTTTCTGCATGTCAGAATTATTTAAAAAAAGTGAACCGACTCCGGGCCGTACCTGAGCGGGACTCTGCCGGGGGGCCTTTATAAGTCGCGAAGCCCGAGCCGCCGAAGCCCAGCCCGAGCCGCCGCAGCCCACCGCCGCCAAACCCTAACCCTAGCCCGCCCCCGCTGCCGTCGCCGCCACCGTGCGCCGCCGCCGCCTCGCGCCGC